>NC_056739.1:1554487078-1554649578 GCF_019279795.1 Protopterus annectens | reverse complement strand
AGTCAGCTGATTTAAAACACATGACAAATACAAAAAGGAAAAGGTCATGTGACTTCAACTTTAAAGAGGTAACACACAAAAAAGACTAATACATAGATCAATACTTTACACATACTAAGAATACTAACAAAACAAATATCTGCATGTAACTAAAAAAAATACTATTTTACTTGATTTTTTTTAGTACACTTTGTTTTATTTTACTTGAGTTTTTAGTACACCGGCTTTATCTACATGGTGAGATTATTTTATAATTGTGCTATTGTATAAAACTTCATGGTTCCTGCTGTCTGCTCTGGGGTACGTGGAAAACAGATGTGTTACCTTCCATGTTGTAGCATTGCATTGAAAAGCTGATGTAATATTCTAGAGGCTGATGCCTGTGACACCCCAATGTATATCCCCTTTGGATCTCTGGAAAGTACCAGCAGCTAATATATGTAATGCTACGTATACCTTTGTTTCCGCTCAGATGGGTTCTCCATGATTTCCCTGGGGCATGAGCTGGAGGTGGCAAAGGTTGCATAATTCCTTTCATGTTTCCCTGCCCATTCCATATCGCTCTGCAATTTCTGTGTCATGCAGTCCACGATAAGTCAAATGGGGTCTAAACACCATTGCCCAGGATCTGGCAGCAGCAGCAGCTTGATTAAAAGCCTGTTGCACATACAGAATAATGATAGAAAAAACATATATGGTTTGTCTGCTACTAAGTATAATTATGCCTGAATTACAACGGGATTTGGTGTTTAGGGCAAATGTTGCACTGAGTGCACATGATTGCTTTATAGCTTCCTTAATAGCTGCACCCTGTTGGATTGGCTAATTAGCATGTAATTTAGCTGTTTATGCTTTCATTAGCATATTCTGCCATTTTGCTTTGCTTACTATGTGTAGAGCTGTTTAATGAATACTAAATAGTGCAAAATTGTGTTTGTGGCATGCTGTGTACAATATACCAGCACTTACTGTAGCTGTTAATGAGTCTTGACCTGCAGTTCTAAATGCATTTCTCTACCTTTTTCTTTTCAAACTAGCTAATTTTCAATCTTTTGTTTTGCCTGAGTCGTAGTCCTTCAGCTCATCTCCTCTCCCCTACATACGCCCCCTTCCTAGCTGTCAAATTGCTAAAGGTAGGCCAGGCTCAGGGACTGTTGCCTTGAACTAGCCTTTTCCTACTGCCAGTGGGACACTTATTTTTGCTGCATCATAGCCTCATTCTGTCATCAAATTATATTCCCATGACCTACTAATTGGTAGCACATTATTTGGCAAAACTTGCAACTCGATTATTCAAGAACTCCTAAGAAAGCCAAATCCCAAAATAATTGTGTGACAAAGGTTCTAAAATGCAGTTTTCTTAAATAGCAGTGTAATTCACTTAAAAAAATTGAGTTTTGCATCAACATGTATTTTCTGAGCAAAACTAATGCCAAGTGTATTGTATCACATTATTGACTTAGAGTAATCACCATTACTTTACCTGAAAAAAGTTATGAGGAACAGTAAACCATTGTTAATGCATAATTTCTGATTTATTTTTCCCATACTGCCTGACTCAATATGCAGTGCCTCATTCACTGGTTTGTTTCCTATTCTAGTCTCTTCAATTTTTCAAAGAATTGCTAAGCACATCTTATGCAACTCGTTTTATAAATCCAGCCTATGTTGAGTCTTTCGGCTTTTCCCGGTTAGGGGTCACCACAGCGGAACTCCGGTCCACTAATGATTGGCAGAAGATTTTTACGTGCCGAGTTACCAGCCCTGATGCACAACCTTCAACGAAGGTTCGCCCATTCACGCATGTCTCCACACAGAAGACACTCTAGCTGAGAATCGAACAGGACAACATCATAATGTGAGGCGACAGTGCTACCGCAGCACCACCGCCGCAGTCCTTTATAAAAATATTTATTCTGTTTGTCTAAATATGCTTGTTCTGTTCCCTTCCCTTTTTGATTCAAAGGTGTCACTATAGGTGTTTATTAATGATCTCATGGCACTTATTTCAGTGACAGTAAGATTGTTTATTACAAGGATATCCAGATTCATATCCTTGGATCAGAAAACAAATCAAAGTGCATGCACTGAGAAGACAAATACTGCCTTGCTTGTTCAGAATGCATTACTTATACACCCTGGTTCCTCCATTATGGAAAAAGCTTCTACCTATACTAAATGTCAGTGTTAAGATACTTGAATGCATACATGTCCATGCTTTATAACTACACTGTTTCATAATGTCACAGTACTGTATCCACAAATATAAAGCCATAGCTGACATGCACATCGTTCACACACCGTATATAATGTTTTTATATCATTATGGTAAGTTAACATAGTTAAACAAAAACAAAACATGTAACAAATGTTGCTTTATGTAAATAATAATAATAGTACCTGATCAGCCCCTCAGCAGCAACTCAGTGATGATGGGAATTAATTTCAGCAAACCCAAGAGGCTGCAACAACAGACAATGGGACAAGTTCTAAGGGCAGTGAATGCTCATCAGAAAATTGTGCATTCATTAACAAAAGATTAACTGGGAGGCAGTCATTAATTGGCTACTTATCACCCTTACTCTAGAAACCAAGTTAAGAGTCATGTTTTTTTTTTCTTTCTCTGATTCTGAATACAAGATCACTTAACAGTGTACTTATCTTCCTTGTTAACAGCGCTGCACAAGAATTACCTAGTCTTACATGTTATCTGATTACAAATAGCTATGGTACAAATTTACAATAGGTACTGTTTGCTGCAATTACCCAACAGAAATTATGTTAAAGTATCCTGGGTAATGTTTTGTCTTTCTACTCAAACAGTATAGAGCAACATTGTGAAATGCAACAAAGTCACACATAAAAGGCAAGTTTTAAGATGTGTGTGCCACATATACCCATGTATGTGTGTGTGTGTGTGTGTGTGTGACTAATCAATTTCATAAAAGGTATTCCTTTCTCTTTTTCTTCTGATAGTAACATATAATAACATATGCATTACATCTAGATTTTTAATATACAGAAAAAAATGAATGGTTTTAATAATATGCTAAACACCCGGTGTTATTCCAGGGGGATCCAATATCTGTCAGCTCTCCCTCAGTACCAGGGTAGGTTTTTACTAGGCTAATGGCACAACAGCCTTTACAAGCCTAGTCAACAATACGCAAGATATGACAATATTATATCTTAGCGTTGCCACCTGTTTTTTTCCAGACTATCTGGAAATCAAACCAATTGTCTGGTAGTCCAGAAAATACTGTAAAAACTCCAGCATTCTGTTTAAAAAAAAAATAAATAGACTACCGGAGTTTGCTAAATTGGCAGAGCTATTATGGTTTTTTTTTTTTTTTTTTTTTTTTTTTTTTTACAGAAAAGCATGGTAAATCTACAGAAAGAAGGCATAGGAAACAGAAAACAGAAGACGTTCCATCTCATCTTATGTGATGATGTCAGAAAATGGGTGGGAGAGGGAAAGAGATGGTTGGGGTTATATGAGGTGCAAGAGGTATGGCCTTGGTCTGGTTTTAGCCACAATGAAAGGTGGCAACTCTAGTATATCTTAATTTTCCAGATATGAGACAGGATATGTCGTTTTCCTACTTTGGACAGAATAGAAGAGTCTTCATGGGTTCTGTTCAAGCAGCTTTATTATATACAAACACATCACAATAGAAGTTTACTGACTTTAACTTAAGTAACTTGTATACAAACTAACTACTGAAATCATACATGCTCACTCTCTGGCTGCAGTCTTAAAATGGCACTGGGAATAGCACATGCCCAGTATTTATATGTGCACATTCAGTCCTTGATATGCTACAGCACATACACTCTGATCTGCAGGATAGTTTTGGGGTAGTGGATCTTTGGGTGTTGGAGCCCTCAGTCATTTTACAGACTGCCTCTGTCCATAAGGGACATGAGCAGACCCTGTGAGTGAATTGATGGTTCCCCATCCATTTATCTAAATTCTTTTTGAAGAGACTGTGTGATTGGATATGTTTTACGAAGATGGCAAGTTTATTCCATAAACGAGATAGCCTTTGGGATATGAATCTGTCACTCTAGCAAGTTCAGTTAGAATCACAAATAAAGTTCAGGTCTATGGAACATGTAACCCTTGTATAATTTGTTTCTTGTGAATTTGTAACATTTTCATCAGGGTTGGATCAGAGAATCCAAACAAAAAGAATACGAACGACTTAGGGTAAAAACAAGGTGCATAAAACAGATGCGTAAAATAAACTAAAATGCACCAAGTTAACACATAAACATACATTTATTCAAACCAAAAATAGAAAAATTAAAAATGGTTAGCGCTTTCACAACTACACTAGTTGCTTCATCAGACACAGTAGTTTAACATAATAAAGCTTATATAGAAGATGCAATAAAGTCAGCTGACAGTCCAAAAGTCACATGTTCAAATGCTTATAAATGTGTAACAATAAATATATGTAAATGTAAATATGCATAAAACATAAAGAAATATGCATTAATATACTAATAAATAGTTAAAACATTACTATAAATATAAAAGACAGTTAAAATACTTAAAAATATAATAATATAATAATTTTAAAATTGTAAATTTACGTAGAGGATGAATAAATGTCTTAAAAACATCATCAACAAAATGGACATACCACAACACTTGTGCAAAAAAGGGGTTACTATCAATAAATATAGAAAGTTGTTCCCAGCACACCAATGCCAAGTTGACGTAGCTATTTGCACATGCAGTGCCCATAGCTACACTAACCTTTTGCAACAACAATAGCATAGCAATAATTGCAATAACAATAGCAAAACATCAGCAAACAGTAGTGTTATTACTTTATCTGTCATAGAATAATTGTTTAGTTGTATACCTAATTTATGGGGAATAGACAAAGTTAGAGAATTTTTAACAGTGAATAGATGTTGTGACAATAAGAAAATTGAATTAATATGTAGTCTTTTGGAGATTATTTTAGAAAACAATGTATGTGTATTTGAGAATTAATTTTATTTGCAAAAGGTTGAAGAATTTTAAGGTTGAGAATTTTAATAACCAACAAATGCCTGAATTTTACAAGAACTATAGGGAGCTGGAAAATCTGCTATATAAATACAAAAGACTTCAATGGCAGCGCTTACATCTTCAAGCATCTTTGGACAGTAAAATTATTCCACGTGGTCTTAGGATTTTAAATATGCCTACATATGGGGATACATATCCTGAATTGCTACGCAGGGGGCAAGAATTAAACTTACAGTTTAGTTCTAGGTACATGGAATTATTGATAGATTATTTTCTTTCCCATTGAAAAAGAGCTGAAGAGCCAGATTATTTTACTAGAAAGAAAGATTTCTGAAAGCCACATGAATGATGCTGTGTTTAACAGAATGGAACAACTTCAAGAAAATATTGTTTCATATGAGAAAAGACTTTAAACAGTTAAATTAAATAAACTGAATTGAGATAAACTTAATTTTATGAAAAATCAGTTTTTTTCTTGGCCCAGAGAACACAGGAGGGCATCACCATAAGAAAATGCTAATTTACAGAGTAATCAGTCTGTTGCTACTTCTGCTCCTCAAGGAAGAAAGTTTATGCTACCTGAAACTGCTACTGAATCAAATGCAGCAAGCTCTCAACATAATCAGCCTGCTGGCAGTCCTTCTATGTCAGTAAGCAGAACAATATCAAATGAAGTTGTTGCAGAGTGCATCAGCAAACAGTAGTGTTATTACTTTATCTGACTGTGAACAGCAACGCTCTGCAAACAACAGAGCAGCTTCACAGTTGCACTGTTTAAGTGAAAAACAAGCTGCAGCTATTGTTAGTAACAATATACAAACTACAAGTGCTTCCACGAGTTCTGGAAATGTTAGCAGTCCACAGAATGCTGTTTTACATCAACGAAAGGAAGTAAATAATGTTTTTTTGGACAAGAATATGAAAGGGAATTTTTATTTGAAAAATCCCCTACCTTACAAAATACGGTCGAGGAGTATGTCAAATTCAAGGAAACAGGTAAGGAATTAACACCAAGAAGAGAACATGCAGTTAATAAAATGGAGAAGAACATGAATACAGGTTTGGTAAGAAATATTTCCTCCAAACAAACTGCCCTTTTAAATAAGGGATTAACATTTATTCCTGCTAAGAAAGCAGATTCAGCAGAAATGCTGAAAGATTTAAGACTGTTGGGCAGAAGTCTTACTTTAAAAACTGTTTCCAGTTCAAACTAGTGACATTGCTACCATTTATAAAAGACCTAGTACTTTTGTTCCTGTGTTCCCACCAGGGATACAAACTTTCATAGATGTTTGTGAGACTGGCTTTAGGGAATTGGACATACAGACAACTAAAAACAGGTTTTGCAATGTGTCTAACGATGAATATAGAGCTTTGCAGCAACTAAAGAATATGCGTTCTGTACAGGTTAAACAAGCAGACAAGGGTGGGGGCATTGTATTACTGGACACAGACCTTTATATTTCTCAAATGACAAATTTGTTATTGAATACACAAGTATATCAATATATTAACAGAACAATGGTCAATGGGATTATAGATAGGGTGTCTTTTTTAATTTTTGATCTTTTAATTACTAATTTGATTGATGAATCATTATTTAAATATTTTACTACTGAGAACCCTGTTATACCAAAAATACATGGTCTACCGAAAATGCATAAATATGCTGTTATTCCACCCATGAGACCTATCGTATCCAGAACTGGCTGGTGCACTGAGCCATTGTCCATTTTTGTAGAAGGAACGTTACATGTTTTTTTAGATGAATGCTACACTATTCTTCGAGATACTAAGATGTTTTTAGAACATCTACATAATAGAATAATAACTCTGGGACAGGGAGATAACTTCATTTTTGTTACCATGGACATAGAATCATTGTTTACTTGTATACCTAATTTATGGGGAATAGACAAAGTTAGAGAATTTTTAACAGTGAATAGATGTTGTGACAATAAGAAAATTCAATTAACATGTAGACTTTTGGAGATTATTTTAGAAAACAATGTATGTGTATTTGCGAATTAATTTTATTTGCAAAAGGTTGGTGTAGCTATGGGCACTGCATGTGCAAATAGCTACGCCAACTTGGCATTGGTGTGCTGGGAACAACTTTCTATATTTACTGATAGTAACCCCTTTTTTGCACAAGTGTTGTGGTACGTCCGTTTTGTTGATGATGTTTTTATGTTATGGAATGGAAACGACAATGAACTCAAGAATTTTATAGATTATTTACATAGTACTACTGAGTTTTTAAGATTTACTTTTAATAGCTCAGATTTAGAAATTGACTTTCTTGATGTTAAAGACAGAAACTCTGATTGTAAGGAAATTATTAGTAGCATTTACCAAAAACCTACTAGGAAGAATGCATTATTACACAAAACAAGTATGCATCCTAGGCATATTCCTAGAAATACATTAAAAGGACAGGTATTTAGAGTTCTACACCTACATAATAAGGACTATGATGCTAAAGCAGCCCTTGTAAATTTGAAGTTAGAGTTTTTAGATAGGGGCTTTGCGACAGGAGAGATTGATAAGACTATCACTGAAGCATGGAAATTAAGAAATAGCAGATGCAGACCTTATTATACAACTATGACAGATAGAGAAGACAGAAATACTCATACTTCAGACACTAATCATTTTTGAGCAGTTTTTCAATATTCTAGCAATGTTAATGAATATACGAAGATTATAAAGAGAAATTAGCATTTACTTCAAGAAGTACCAGAGTTGACTAATATAATCAGTGAATCTCCGTTATTTTCTTTCAGGAATAACAAGTCTTTAAAGCAACATTTATATTAAAGAACAGAACCTAATAGATTTGATTTTTCTACACATGTTGATACTTTTCTATGCAGACATTGCTTTGAATGTAAATATATTCATAGCAGCAAGACATTTATCCTCTACGTAAATTTACTATAACCAGTTATAGCTATGCTGATTGTAGGACTGCTAATGTTGTGTATTTTTGTTTCTGTCAAAAATGTTTTGCATATTATGTAGGAAAAACTAATAGGGTCCTGAAAGACAGGATCCTTGAGCATGTTAGAGATATAAATAATTGTAAAGAAACAAGTACACTGGCAAATCATGTTAGAAAAACTGATTCGTCTCATACTTTTAAGTATTTTGCTATTCAACATGTCCTCTCAAATATATGAGGAGGTGACTTAGAAAATACTACAGAAAGCATAGAACAAAAATGGATTCATAAGTTGAATGCTGAGAAATATCCTGGCTTGAATGGAAATAGTAAAAAACACACAAGGAGGAAAAAAAACACACTGAAAACCAAATGTAAAAATTAAAGTGAGCGCTTTCGTTTACTGCATTAAGTAAACTTCATCAGACAATACAAATTACAAGTGTGCTCATATTTAAATGTAAAAAAGTTAATTAGAATGACATCATTTCCTTTTAAAACCAAGCCTCCTATTAAAGAACCAAACCTCCAAAATAAATATGTGCATATTATAATAAACCTGTTTTAACCCTATCCAAATAATACATTCCATAAACAAAATACAAAAAATAAACATTAACATATATATGTTAACTCAAAACATGAAAATCATCTCAATAAAGCCTTCAGTTTTAAGATACTTTTAATAGATACAGAGTCATTTAAACCAGGGGTAGAAAGGGCATTTAATCTAAGTTGCCAAATTAATTCCCTTTCTTCAATTTTCAAATCAATGGGTCCCCCTCTCACATTCTCATAATTTTTCTCAATACCTAAAAATCTAAATTCATGTTCAGGGAAAATATTAATATGCCTGGCTAATGCATTGTTGAAATCCAGTTTGTTAATCGCATAAATGTGCTCATAAATCCTGTTCTTGGTTTTAAAAGGAAATGGTGCCATTCTAATTAACTTTTTTACATTTAAATATGAGCACACTTGTAATTTGTATTGTCTGATGAAATTTATTTAATGCAGTAAACGAAAGCGCTCACTTTAATTTTTACATTTGGTTTTCAGTGTGTTTTTTTTCCTCCTTGTGTGTTTTTTACTAGTTTGTGCTTTTTAGCATTTGGTTCGATTATTCGTTTTATGGAGGATTCTACTACACCACAATCCCAAAATTTGTTTAATTCTACAAGCTCTATGGGTTCGCAGTCCGAAAACAGCGATCCATCTATGAGTAAACTGACTGCCTTAATCGAGCTTTTAACCCAATGCGTGGATGCGTTGGCTTGCCAAGTTGCTTCCGGTTTGTCTTCTGTTACCGGAAACCCTCCTATGGGTTCAACGAACATTGCATCTAATCCGTTGAATGCTGGCGTACATGGCAGCACCTTTGGATCGAAGGATCGTGGTGGAGAGAACCCAGGAACTTCAGCATCTACTTCTTCTATTCACTCTGGAGCCCGTACACCATTTGTGGGCTCAGATAGACAGAACATTAACAGCGGTAACGCGAACAGGTTTTCTACTACCGTTAACTCTGCAGTAAGTAACTCTGCTATTTTACCGTCTTTAGAAGACTGGTTGAAGGACCTGACTTTGTTACTGAATGGGTCGCTTCGTCTGGAGTCAATGAATACCACGAACAATAATGACACTGAAAATAACTTAATTAACAGACTGAAAATGTATGATTCTAAGTTGTTTAAATATAAGAATCTACAAATTGAGGTGCAATACCTCACTGAATGTATTGACAGACAGCAGATACCTAAGGGTTTAAGGCAATGGCGTTTTCCCACTGACCTTGTCAACAATTCAGTGTTTCATAAGGATTTATTAAAACTTTTCGATCGGCAAGGTGTTGAATTTATGCAATTGCTTGTTCAGAACTATGTTACATTAATGAATGGTTTGAAAGCTGATTTGGCTGAATTGGATCTTACTATTCGCAACGATAAAGATTTTATTAGATATAAATATGATTTTTTGCACATTTTTTCGAGCATTGACAATACTTTAATTAAAATCAAGGAGAATAAAATTAGAAAACTCAAAAGAGACTCTGTAGCATACCTAAATAGAAGTGTAGAACAGAACCTTTTGGGTAATGCAGGTTTTAATGAAAATATACCTGAAAGCATTGACAATGATAACATTTCACTTAATGACACGGCTGTTGAACACTCATCTCCAATTAGGAGAAGTGAAAGACTTGCAAATAGAACTAACAATACCACCAATAATAGAACCAGCAATACCAACAGTAATTTTTCTAATCAGGGTTTATGGGGGAACCAGAAAGGGGGTACAGTGAGAACACAGAATCACCCGCAACAAAAACAAGCTTGCAAGAGAAAGAACGGGAGAAGGAGGTAGTCCCCTTGATTTTGAACAACGAATGTGCTAATTCATTAAACAGCTCAAAACAGGTCAAGATTGTGACAAACAGTTCAGGGGACTTTCAAATTTACAATTATTCTGATTTTAGCCCTGACCCAATTCTAATAGAAGTGTTGGCCAAGGGCTTGTCTTTTGTCCCCTCGACTCACATTGATTTAGCTAGACTATTGGTAGATTTGAAAGTGTACATAAGGAAGCTGAATTTAAATGTTTTATTTGGTAACAACTCATGTTTGACTAACGACTACAGAGTATCAAGTGTCTTCAATCCCCCTTTACACCCTACAATCTCACTATATGAAAAGATTTGTGAGAATGATTTTAGGAATGTATTAGGTAAACATCGAAGTAATCAACTTTCAAACCTAACTAAACTGAAAGGGACACACTGGCAGGTTTTAAATTTGCTAATATTCGGGTTATGAAACCCGACAAAGGAGGGGGTCTGGTCTTCATGGACAAGGAACATTATGACAATATTATGTCTTCTTTATTAGCATCTGATTCTTACATTAAGATTTCTCTTAACGAAATGAATGGGGCGTATCAACGCCTAAAGGGATTTATTAATGACTTGTTCATTGAGGGCCGAATTGATCTGGACTTATATCATTTTTTATCAATGGAACATCCCTTAACTCCTATGATTTTTGGTTTACTGAAAATTCATAAGAATCTTGGAAATCCCCCCTTCCGTCCGATTATTGACGAAAGGCAGTCAATTACATATGGATGTGACAAATTTCTTGACACAAAATTGAAGTTAGTCTTAAAAGATGAAATGCAAATCTGTAAAGATTCATGGGCCTTCTTAACAGCAATGAATAGTTTCCCATTTTCAGAAGATTTGAATTTCCTTACCATAGATGTGCGTGATTTGTACACTGTTATCCCACAGGATCTCGGGTGTGAATGGGTTAGGGACTTCATGTTGAAGAAACACATTGATGGTACATGTATTGATTTAGTCATATACCTTTTAGAATTGGTATTAAACTACAACTTCTTTATGTTCAACAATGAACTATTTCTGCAAAAAAACGGTGTAGCGATGGGCTCCCCTTGTGGAGCTACATTTGCCAACACTGTGATGGCTTTTTGGGAAACTAATTGTAATAAGTAAACAACTAAAGTTATGATTAACTATAATAAACTTCTATTTAAGCTTAGAAATACTTAAAAATATAATAATATAATAATTTTAAAATTGTAAATTTACGTAGAGGATGAATAAATGTCTTAAAAACATCATCAACAAAATGGACATACCACAACACTTGTGCAAAAAAGGGGTTACTATCAATAAATATAGAAAGTCGTTCCCAGCCCACCAATGTTAGTTGACGTAGCTATTTGCACATGCAGTGCCCATAGCTACACTAACCTTTTGCAACAACAATAGCATAGCAATAATTGCAATAACAATAGCAAAACATCAGCAAACAGTAGTGTTATTACTTTATCTGTCATAGAATCATTGTTTAGTTGTATACCTAATTTATGGGGAATAGACAAAGTTAGAGAATTTTTAACAGTGAATAGATGTTGTGACAATAAGAAAATTGAATTAATATGTAGTCTTTTGGAGATTATTTTAGAAAACAATGTATGTGTATTTGAGAATTAATTTTATTTGCAAAAGGTTGAAGAATTTTAAGGTTGAGAATTTTAATAACCAACAAATGCCTGAATTTTACAAGAACTATAGGGAGCTGGAAAATCTGCTATATAAATACAAAAGACTTCAATGGCAGCTTACATCTTCAAGCATCTTTGGACAGTAAAATTATTCCACGTGGTCTTAGGATTTTAAATATGCCTACATATGGGGATACATATCCTGAATTGCTACATAGGGGCAAGAATTAAACTTACAGTTTAGTTCTAGGTACATGGAATTATTGATAGATTATTTTCTTTCCCATTGAAAAAGAGCTGAAGAGCCAGATTATTTTACTAGAAAGAAAGATTTCTGAAAGCCACATGAATGATGCTGTGTTTAACAGAATGGAACAACTTCAAGAAAATATTGTTTCATATGAGAAAAGACTTTTAACGGTTAAATTGAATAAACTGAATCGAGATAAACTTGATTTTATGAAAAATCAGTTTTTTTCTTGGCCCAGAGAACACAGGAGGGCGTCACCACAAGAAAATGCTAATTTACAGAGTAATCAGTCTGTTGCTACTTCTGCTCCTCAAGGAAGAAAGTTTATGCTACCCGAAACTGCTACTGAATCAAATGCAGCAAGCTCTCAACATAATCAGCCTGCTGGCAGTCCTTCTATGTCAGTAAGCAGAACAATATCAAATGAAGTTGTTGCAGAGTGCATCAGCAAACAGTAGTGTTATTACTTTATCTGACTGTGAACAGCAACGCTCTGCAAACAACAGAGCAGCTTCACAGTTGCACTGTTTAAGTGAAAAACAAGCTGCAGCTTTTGTTACTAACAATATACAAACTACAAGTGCTTCCACGAGTTCTGGAAATGTTAGCAGTCCACAGAATGCTGTTTTACATCAATGAGAGGCAGTAAATAATGTTTTTTTGGACAAGAATATGAAAGGGAATTTTTATTTGAAAAAATCCCCTACCTTACAAAATACGGTCGAGGAGTATGTCACAGTCAAGGAAACAGGTAAGGAATTAACACCAAGAAGAGAACATGCAGTTAATAAAATGGAGAAGAACATGAATACAGGTTTGGTAAGAAATATTTCCTCCAAACAAACTGCCCTTTTAAATAAGGGATTAACATTTATTCCTGCTAAGAAAGCAGATTCAGCAGAAATGCTGAAAGATTTAAGACTGTTGGGCAGAAGTCTTACTTTAAAAACTGTTTCCAGTTCAAACTAGTGACATTGCTACCATTTATAAAAGACCTAGTACTTTTGTTCCTGTGTTCCCACCAGGGATACAAACTTTCATAGATGTTTGTGAGACTGGCTTTAGGGAATTGGACATACAGACAACTAAAAACAGGTTTTGCAATGTGTCTAATGATGAATATAGAGCTTTGCAGCAACTAAAGAATATGCGTTCTGTACAGGTTAAACAAGCTGACAAGGGTGGGGGCATTGTATTACTGGACACAGACCTTTATATTTCTCAAATGACAAATTTGTTATTGAATACACAAGTATATCAATATATTAACAGAACAATGGTCAATGGGATTATAGATAGGGTGTCTTTTTTAATTTTTGATCTTTTAATTACTAATTTGATTGATGAATCATTATTTAAATATTTTACTACTGAGAACCCTGTTATACCAAAAATACATGGTCTACCGAAAATGCATAAAAATGCTGTTATTCCACCCATGAGACCTATCATATCCAGAACTGGCTGGTGCACTGAGCCATTGTCCATTTTTGTAGAAGGAACGTTACATGTTTTTTTAGATGAATGCTACACTATTCTTCAAGATACTAAGATGTTTTTAGAACATTTACATAATAGAATAATGACTCTGGGACAGGGAGATAACTTCATTTTTGTTACCATGGACATAGAATCGTTGTTTACTTGTATACCTAATTTATGGGGAATAGACAAAGTTAGAGAATTTTTAACAGTGAATAGATGTTGTGACAATAAGAAAATTCAATTAACATGTAGTCTTTTGGAGATTATTTTAGAAAACAATGTATGTGTATTTGCAAATGAATTTTATTTGCAAAAGGTTGGTGTAGCTATGGGCACTGCATGTGCAAATAGCTACGCCAACTTGGCATTGGTGTGCTGGGAACAACTTTCTATATTTACTGATAGTAACCCCTTTTTTGCACAAGTGTTGCGGTATGTCCATTTTGTTGATTATGTTTTTATGTTATGGAATGGAAACGACAATGAACTCAAGAATTTCATAGATTATTTACATAGCCCTACTGAGTTTTTAAGATTTACTTTTAATAGCTCAGATTTAGAAATTGACTTTCTTGATGTTAAAGACAGAAACTCTGATTGTAATAAAATTATTAGTAGCATTTACCAAAAACCTACTTGGAAGAATGCATTATTACACAAAACAAGTATGCATCCTAGGCATATTCCTAGAAATACACTGAAAGGACAGGTATTTAGAGTTCTACACCTACATAATAAGGACTATGATGCTAAAGCAGCCCTTGCAAATTTGAAGTTAGAGTTTTTAGATAGGGGCTTTGTGACAGGAGAGATTGATAAGACTATCACTGAAGCATGGAAATTAAGAAATAGCAGATGCAGACCTTATTATACAACTATGACAGATAGAGAAGACAGAAATACTCATACTTCAGACACTAATCATTTTTGAGCAGTTTTTCAATATTCTAGCAATGTTAATGAATATACGAAGAATATAAAGAGAAATTGGCATTTACTTCAAGAAGTACCAGAGTTGACTAATATAATCAGTGAATCTCCGTTATTTTCTTTCAGGAATAACAAGTCTTTAAAGCAACATTTATGTTAAAGAACAGAACCTAATAGATTTGATTTTTCTACAGATGTTGATACTTTTCCATGCAGACATTGCATTGAATGTAAATATATTCATAGCAACAAGACATTTATTCATCCTCTACGTAAATTTACTATAACCAGTTATAGCTATGCTGATTGTAGGACTGCTAATGTTGTGTATTTTTGTTTCTGTCAAAAATGTTTTGCATATTATGTAGGAAAAACTAATAGGGTCCTGAAAGACAGGATCCTTGAGCATGTTAGAGATATAAATAATTGTAAAGAAACAAGTACACTGGCAAATCATGTTAGAAAAACTGATTCATCTCATACTTTTAAGTATGTTGCTATTCAACATGTCCTCTCAAATATACGGGGAGGTGAATTAGAAAATACTACAGAAAGCATAGAACAAAAATGGATTCATAAGATGAATGCTGAGAAATATCCTGGCTTGAATGGAAATAGTTCCTTAAAACCTTTTTTAAAAGCCAGACCATTGAAGCACTAGAATTATTATATTATTATATTTTTTAAGTAATTTAACTAAGTCTTTTATATTTATAGTAATGTTTTAACTATTTATTAGTATATTAGTGCATATTTCTTTATGTTTTATGCATATTTACATTTACATATATTTATTGTTACACATTTATAAGCATTGGAACATGTGACTATTGGACTGTCAGCTGACTTTATTGCATCTTCTATATAAGCTTTATTATGTTAAACTACTGTGTCTGATGAAGCAACTAGTGTAGTTGTGAAAGTGCTAACCATTTTTATTTTTTCTATTTTTGGTTTGAATAAACGTATGTTTGTGTGTTAACTTGGTGCATTTTATTTTATTTTGGATCTGAGAATGCCTTGTATGTCAGGCATAAGTCAACTCTCAATAAACAATATGAGATGGAATAAAGGGATAAAACCTTTGGTTGGTCCTCATAAGATGTGTCTTATGCTTTGTATTGTTTTAGTGGGAAATTCTTGGTGCAGCTTCAGTTGATGTTAGTGCCTGGTTAGGTTCATGCAGAACTGAGCATTGTACTTGATTATGGGCCTGATGAGGGCTGAGTACAATGGCACTATGACTTCCTTTGACCTTGATGCCATGCCTTTGCTTATAATTTGAGCCACACAGAAAGATTTCCTCACTAGTGTAGCTACCTGGTGATCAGAGTTTATGTTCTTATTTATCTGTATTCTAAGGACCCTCATGACTGGGCCTACTTTTGGAGGTGTGCTATCAATATTATAATTTGCAGGGATATCTGATTTACCAAAGGGTATGATTACACATTTTTTAGCATTTACTCTCAGACTATGATTTTGGCACCAGTCGTATGTCATTTTAGGCCTGTTTGTAGGATGTTAGCATTATTTGGGGATTCAGTGATTGCTCCCAGCTTACAGTCATTGCCAAACTTTGTGAGCCAGAGGTACGAACACTGGCTTTCACTTCAGAGAAGTATACACCAAACAGGAGGGGTCCCAGCACTGAGCCCTGTGGGACACTGCTAGTAACATGTTTCTTAATGGAAGTGGATTCACCTATCAGGACAACAAGTGTCATGTTAATGAACCAGTTTGCTATCCATTTTACGATACAGGGGTTTATACCTAACACAGTAAGTTTATCTATGATCTATGAGTGCAGGAGTGTCTTGAAAGTTTTGGCCAGGTCTAGATAAGTGGTGTGTACTATTTTACCCTCATCCATGGCCCTAAGAAGTCCAGATTGAGCAGGCAGGACCTCCGTTAGACAAAGCCAATCTGGGTCTGGTCCAGTGTCTGGAGATTTCCTATGTTGTTATTGATCAGGTTCATAATAGGTCTCTCCATGACCTTTCAGATAAGACTACTCAAGCATATGGGTCTATAGATCCCTGGGTAGGTTGATGGACACCCCTTGTGCAGAGGGATGACTGTTGCAGTTCTCTATTCCTTCAAGGACAGAGCCCACCTGGAGGCTGTGGTTAAAGAGAGTTTTTAGTGGCTTGATAGATTCTGTTTTAAGCTATTTAAGAAGCATCCTGGAATGCTGTCAGGACTCATGGAGTCCGTGCTTTTGGCTTTAATGAGTGCAAGTAAGGAACTGTTCTCTTGTAATGACTGGTAGGAGGATGGTTGTGGATATTTCTTTGGGTCTGGTAGGAGGTGATGGGTGGGAGAAGTTTGAACTAAATTTGCCCGCCAGCAGGTTTGCTATAGTTTCAGGCAGGATGTAAGTGTTGCTGCTCATGATTAACTCGGCACATTGCTGAGTATGCCCCTTCAGTTTACAAACATAATTCAAAAAATCCTTATTGTTATCTTTCACCTGGGAAGCTAGTTTGCTTTGGCAGATTTGACCAGTGCTCTAACTTGTCTGCTTAGACTGGTGAGTGAATTTTTGCACTGTTTTTTCTGTTCCTTCTTGGCTTTGGAGAGGATTTTTTTAATTTTGTTGCAGCCTATCAATGCTGGGGGCCACCAGTGTGGTTTATCTTTGCTAGTAATCTTAGATTTAACTCAGACAGGTACTGCCTCTTCTATGCAGCTATGAATGTGGATGCACAGCACAGAGAAAGCTTTAGTGTTATCCAGGTTTTAGGGGTTTGGAAGTTTAATAAGATGTCACTTAGTTTGAATTAATTGGCCTTAGCAAAGCTCTTAACAGGTTTGATGGGGGTTCTAGGTTAGTTTTTATACTAAAAATAGATAATTTTGTGGTCAGGTATTACCAGGGAAGAGTTAATACATGGGAGGGAGCAGCATCCCTCCATGTTCATGAGTAGCAGGTCTAGGATTTTTGTACCTCTAGTTGGTGAGCTAACTAGTTGCTCTGGGGTATTTGCAATGACAAAGTCCAAAAACCTCTGTGCAACTGACTTATGGGTTATGTAAGTCTCCCAGTTTATGGAGGGGTAGTTGATGTCATCCATAAGTATGGTGTTAGGCTGAATGTTAAGAGATTCCAGTAGGTTTAGGTAGGAGGTGTGGCTTTCCAGACTCATGTTAGGAGATCTGTAGCTAGTAAGGATATGATAGGGGGTTGCACCTATGGCTAGCTGAGCATGGAGCAGCTCAAGCGAGCCACGTTGTTGGACCAGTCTAATGGTGTACTTGTCCTTTATGAACACTGAGACACCTCCCCCCATTTGTTTTATCCTGAGATGAGGGGGATTGAAATGAATGAAAGACATTGTAGGCATGGGTAGCTGGGACGCTCTCCATGGTTTTGAGCCATGTTTCATTGACTGCATATATGTCTGCATTCTCCAGGGTGAGGAGTGCTTCCAGGGAGTACAATTTTTTATTTAAACTGCTAGCACTGACCAGCAGTACCTTTGGGTGGTCATGAGTGATTTTTGTATGTTGGAGGGTTTAATAATTTGGCACAGTTGGCACAGCCTAAAAAAGGCACTATAGGGATAGATAAGGTTTTTGCCAGTATCTGGAAGCCAAGTGGTGACAGATGCAAACCATCTTTGGCAAAACATCATTGTTTATTGGTCATGCCTCCCCAGGCTAACAGATATTGGAATCCCTTGTTGTGACACCGGGAACTAAGTCAATTGTTGAAGCCAATCATCCTTTGCTGGTTCTGTGGCATCATCATTGGTGAAGGTAGGATGCTACTCATGGTCAGATTCATACCCATCTGGGGCACATATTCAGAGAGCTCCAAAATGTCTCTCTGCATATAGTCTGGTAAGGTAGGTCTTAGGTCATTTATGCCTACATGGAATATGACCATGTCATTCTAGTTCTTGTGCTTTAAAGACCTAAATGCATGTGTGCTCTAGTGGATCCTGACTGCAGACAGACAGCTCACTGTGATCTTTTCATTGTTTAGCCTTGTAAGGGGACAGCAGTATGTCTTACAATGGAATCCCCAATAACTATAAAGTTTGGTTGTGTTGTGTGTGGCCTTATGAGCTTGGAAGAAGGGCTACTATGATTTTCAGACTTATGTGTTGTGTGAGGCCCTGTTTTTCTGAAAGTGTGTGGGGCCACTGAGAGGTGCTTGTAGGAGGTCTTGGAGGTTTAGGTAGATTACTTGTGAGTACCTTCACTTATGTGGGTTTATATGTTTGTTCCTTAGTGTTGGTAGTAAGTGTTTTGGGTGTAACACTGACAACCTGATTTGCATTTTTGTGTATGCATGAAAGAGCTTTGCCTCCAATGGCTTTGTGTATCTACAGCTCTCCCATACGGTATCTGTCTGTTTTAAAATTAAGGGGATGTCAGTGAGCATGACTTTACTGAATTTACTGACGTTACTACACTGCCTCAGGATACCCATATCCATCAGGCCAGAAACAGATATGACAGGGAAGTGCTTATCAGTTATACCAGATCCCTAGTAGATGGGAAGGAGAAGGGGTGAGTCACTTAAAGGTGTAAGTGAAAGTGTTTAGTAGTGTACTGTAGGGTGACCTGCAGTGCTGCCACCCTCTGCACAAAGCGGCAGCTCTTTGAGAAGCTATGAACAGTGGTGGCTATGGAGAGTGTTTCCTATACAGGATTTTAAACTGGAGAGGTTTGCATATATACAAGGCACATGTAACCACATTTTCACATTGCACAAATGTGAGGGTTTTATACCAGCAGGATGAAAGACTTTTACACAGTTAATCCCTCATGCCAATTAGATAAATGCACAATTAGCCTTCTACCAGCAGTTCCCAACTCATATGGGTTGAATCAACTCTCTGTGGTAATGTATCCCTCACCAATTTATAGGAGCATGAGAAGAGGGAAAGGGTTTAAGGTGCTCTGCATAAGGCAGGTTTGTTATGCCTTGTATTATTTTTGTAAGGAACCTCTGAGGTCACTCTAGTTGCTGCATATGCCTGGTCAGGTACATAGCGAAGGGAGCATTGTACTCTTTGATTGGTCTGATAAGGGTGGAGTGCAATGGGACAATGACCTCTGTAGACCTAGATGCTATGCCCTTATTTATAAGTTGCACAACATAAAGGATTTCCTCACCACTGTGGTCATGTGGTGATCAAACGTAAGGCTATTGTCTATGTGCGTACCCAGACCCTGACCACTAGGTTGACTGTTAGGGGCGTATTATCAACTTGGTAATTAGCCAGGATGACTGACTTCCCAAAGTGTACAATTATGCATTTCTTAGCACTGAGTTTAAGACCATGGCTTTGGCACCATTTGTTAGTCACAGCCTTCTTGAAGAATTCTAGTGTCTACAGGGGAGTTGATGATAACTCCCAGCTGCAATAATCTGCAAACTTTAGTCAGCTATAAACTTTCAGCATTTGCTTCCATTTCAGAGAAATAGATGCCAAAATGGAGCAGGCCCAGTACCAAGCCCTGGGGAGCTCCACTAGTGACTAGCGTCTTGGTGGAGGTGAACTCGCCTATTTTGATATTCTGGGTCCTATCAGTGAGCAGTTGGCTATCCAGTGGGTGATAAAAAGGTTGATACCAAAGTTGTTTGGACAGTGGATACCAAAGTTATTGAGCTTGTCTATAATACCTGCATGAGGTATTATACCAAAAGCCTTGGCCAGGTCATGGTAAACTGTTTACACAGTCTTGCCTTCATCCAATACTTTGGTGACCCTCTCAAAAAAGTCCATCAAATTTAATAGGCATGACCTTCCTTTAACAAAGCCGAACTGTGATGGGTCCAGGGTATGCAGGTTACCTATGTCTTCATTTATCATGTCCATGATGATTCTTTCCATGGTCATACATATTAAGCTGGTCAGACTTTTGAGCCTATAGTTGCCTGGATCATTGGTTGGGCATCTTTTGTGCAGAGGAATGACTGCAGCCATCTTCCATTACTTGGGCACAAAACCTGACTGTAGGTTTCAGTTGAAAATTGATTCAAGTAGACCAAAGAGGTCATGTTACTTGCTATTTATTAAGCATCCCAGGATGTTATCAGGGCCAACAGATGTAGTATTTTTGGCCTTGGAAAATACATTGATGACCTATTCTCTAGTGATGTTTGAGGGGATTGTGGTATGTGGTATTTCCTTTGGACCATCAGAGGGAGAAATTTAAGCTGAACTTGTCAGCCAAAATGTTGGCAATGGCCTGTGGTTCAGTGTGGGTGATACACTTTACAATAAGTTCTGGACATTGTTGCGTATTCCCCTGGGGTTATGGACATAGCTGCAGAAAGCTTTGTGGTTGTCCTTTGCCTGAGAAGCAATTTTTTTCTTCAAATGTAGCCTTTGAAGTATTAATTAACCCTCATAGCTGCCTGTTTAGATTGGTCATGGTTTTTTTAATATGTAAGGTTTTCTTCTGCCAATGCTTGGTTCAAGATATTTTTCTTTTATCGTATAACTGATTGATGGGTGGCTTGTCTTTTGAGTTTGTTTTATTCTTAATGCGAATGGGCACAGCTCACTGTATACAGCTATCAATATGGATATACAGAGGTTTTTGTAAATAGCTCAGCATATGCTATGGTGTTTTCTGGCTTTGGCGGTGCTTAGAATTTAACCAAGCTGTCACTTAGTAGGGAGAGGTTAGCATTGGAATAGTTCCTAAAGATATTTGGTTAAGCTGACTCCCAGGATATCATTTTTATTTCAAGCAATACTGCCTTATGGTCAGATGTGATGAGCAAAGACATTACACTGGGTGAGGAACATCGCCCTCTGCCCCCATAGTCATGAGTGCAAAGTCAAGGGTGTTAGTACCCCTGGTAGAAAAAATGGACCAACTGCTCCAGTATATTGGTATCAACAAAGTTTAGGAATCAGTGGGCTTGTACTTTAGAAGTGATGTGGGATTCTCAGTCTATAGAATAGTAGCTGAAATCCCCTATGAATCTCATATTGGGATGAACAAGTGAGGGACTAGTACACTGATGTAGGAAATAGGAAGTATGGGTTTATAGGTTGTGAGGATATGGTACAAGACCCTGTTTATGGTGAGCTACACATGTATGAGTTCCAGTGGGTCATACACTTTAACTAGTCTAGATGTAAGGCTGGTTTTAATACAGACTGAGACTCCACCACCCTTAGTTATCTCTTGTGCAGTAGCTGGTCTAAAGGTGGTAAAGGCATTTTAATCTTATATTGTTGTGGTATTCTCCATGCCTTTAAACTATGTCTCTGTTGCTACACATATGTATATACTCTCCAAGGAGAGGAAAGTTTGCAATGAGTGGAGTTTCTTGTTAAGATTTACAGTACTGAGCAGTACCACCTACAGATATTCCTTTGTAGGTTCATTTAAGTTGTGAGGATTATCATTTTGGCATTTCTAAAAAGGCACTATGGTGATGGAAAAGGTCTTTACCAATATTAGGAAGCCTAGAGAGGAGAAGTGCAGATGATCCGTGGGAAAGCAGCATGGTCTGTCAACCATGTCCATCTAGGCTGTTCAATATTGTACCCCCTTGGACTGATATCAGAAGCTAAGCCAATTGTTAAAATCAATCATGTTCTGTTGTTAACATGGCATTATCCTTGGAGAAAGGTAGCATACTGCTGAGTACTAGTCTCATACCTGCTCAGTGAGCTCGGCTATGTATCCTTGGAGAAAGGCAGTATGCTGCTGAGTACTAGTCTCATACCTGCTCAGTGAGCTCGGCTATTTATCCTTGGAGAAAGGCAGTATGCTGCTGAGTACTAGTCTCATACCTGCTCAGTGAGCTTGGCTATGAATCCTTGGAGAAAGGCAGTATGCTGCTGAGTACTAGTCTCATACCTCCTCAGTGAGCTTGACCATGTATCACAGGTGATTTTAACTACCCAGTGATTAACTGGGATATGTATATCATTGACACAGAATATTCAGCAAAAATTCTTAGATTTTATAAACCAAAACTTATTTGGACCAGATTGTTAAAGAACCTAGTATGTTAGCATCTGTATGTACCATTCCCACAGTATTCTCCACACCAGTCAAGACAGAACACAAACTCCTAACACCTATACAACACGGGTTCAGACCCAATCATAGTACCTCCACTGCCCTTCTATCCTTCAATCATACTGTTGCTGACGCCAGGGACAAAAACCTTCTAGTATCCTGTCTTTGTCTCAACCTTTCCAAAGCTTTTGATACTGTCTCTCATTCTAAGCTAATTGCCAAACTAACTAAACTTAACCTCTCCCGCCTACTATTCACTGGTTCTCTAGCTTTCTCTCAGACAGACTCCAGTCTGTTAGATGGCGATCCATCTGCTCCCCCTTCCTACCTATCTGAACTGGTGTCCCTCAGGGCTCAATCCTTGGCCTTCTCCTTTTCAACATCTTCACTAATGATCTACACTCCTCCTGCACCTCTTCTTCCTTTATACAATATGCTGACAACTCTGCTGTCATCTCTGTCTCTGGTAACATCTCTAATCTTTTTTCTATCACTCAAAGCACTTTCTCATCTGTTGAAAAATGGCTAACAGAACACCAACATATACTTAACCCCAAAAAGCTCCTACTTTTCCTTCCCAAATCCGTCTCTCACCATAAAACCTCCTTTACCATTCTTTTTCTCAATAACACCCCTATCAAAGTAGATCCTCACACCAAACTACTCAGAACTATAATCAATGACCAACTAAAATTTGACATCCATATCCAATACTGTATCAAAATAAACAACCAAAAACTAGGTCTTCTCTATAGAAACAAAAAATTCCTAGCTCCCAATTCCAGACCTTCTCTGGTCAAGCCTTTTCCTTCCTTGCCTTCTCTATGCCTCTCCGATTCTTACCCATCTCCAGACATCCCTACTATCCAAACTTGAACAAGCCTATAACAACATATCTAGATTCACTAGTAACCTACCTTACAAATCACATCATTGCCTTGCCCTACTCCAACTCCAATGGCTTGAATTCCCCCAGCTCCAGCTACTTTCCCAGCTGCAGCTCACACACTCACTACTAAACAAATATATGGCCTGTCC
This sequence comes from Protopterus annectens, assembly GCF_019279795.1. NCBI lineage: Eukaryota > Metazoa > Chordata > Ceratodontiformes > Protopteridae > Protopterus > Protopterus annectens. Next base: position 1,554,625,872 of record NC_056739.1, on the reverse strand, counting down.
CTCTCTTTCTTCATTAGTATCCCCTTATACTCCAGCTCGCTCACTTCATAGCTCTGACCAGAACCTTCTATATAGCTATAAACCACACAAAAATATTGGCAAACTCCTTTACAGACATTCTGTCTCCCAAGCCTGGAATAGGCTACCCCCTAACATACATAACATTAATAGTTCCACCCACGTCAAAACTGAAGTCAAAAACTAACTCCTGAACTCAAGATCCTGCTTTTGCCATAATCCTCTATGAATGCCTGTCTTCACTCCAACGTACTTCTTTCTCTCCTTAATTTCTCTGAACTTGATGTTTCAATCCCTCAAAAGTCTAACACTGGAATCATGGTTCCAGGTAAAGAATACACTCTAATAACCTCTGCTTCACCATAATGTACATTTCATTGAGTTTTGAGCATATTTGAATTAAGTTGTTAAACTTTATTTTGCATGTTCATGGATTTTTTTGCACCTCTGCTCTATATTCTACGTGACTTAGACATTTCTATGTATCTCATTTATAGGTTCATAGGTTCATAGGTTCATACTAGGCTATCTGCCCTAGGGCATTTATAAGCCTAGCCAGAGTATGTTTGGCTTTCGCCACCCATTTTAAATTAATTTTGCTATGCCCTTTTTTGAAGTTAGTATACTGTGCCTTTGTCTAACAGTGACACAGAAGTGATACACGGGGTAAACCTACGATCTCCCATCCACTCATCAAGATTCCTCTTGAAGAGAGTCAATGAGGGACTCTGCCTAACCTGGACTGGGATTTTATTCCAGAGTGAAGGGAGCCTCTGGGTTATGAATCTGTCCCTCCAGCATGTCCTATTTATTTCAGTGCTGAGGTTCAAATTTCTCGAGCATGTAGCTTGATGGGATTTGGATTTGTTGAGGTGCAGCATGTCCCTTAATTCTGGGTTAGACATGGCTTTATACGTCAGGCACAGGTCGCCTCTGAGCAGGCGGTATGCCACTGAGTAGAGCTGGAGTTTCTTTAACCGGGCAGCATATGGCATCTATTTGAGCCCTTTGATCCTCTTGGTGAGGTACTTTTGGGGTCTTTCCAGTTGCTGCAGGTGTTTGGTAAGGTACATCCCAAAAGGGGCATTGTACTCGATTATGGGCCTAATGAGGGATGAGTAAAGAGGCACGATGACCTCCCTAATCTAGATGTGAATCCATTCATGATTAAGTGGGCTATATAAAATGTTTTTCTAACCACTTTGGCCACGTGGTTGTCAAATGAGAGATTGCTATCAACTTGGGTCCCCAGGTCCCTAATTACTTCTTCTGCACTTAATGGATTACCACCTATGTGGTAATTTGTGGGCACTTTGTTTTGCCAAAGGGATGACTATACACTTTTTGGCGTTAAACTTGAGGCCATAATCGGCTCTCCAGCCACCATTTGCAGCCTCCATGAGGCCCCTTTGGAGGATGCTTGTGCCAGAGCCATGGCACCCAGTTTGCAGTCATCTGTGAACTTGGTCAGCCACAGTCCTTCTGTGTTGGCCTGTACCTCCGAGAAATATATACCGAACAAGAGAGGTCCCAGGACTGAGCCTTGTGGGATGCCACTTGTAACTGGTTTGGAGTCTGACATAGCTCCAGCAATTCTAACCATGTGGGTTCTGTCCTTGAGCCAGTTTGCAACCCATCTAGTGACATAGGGGTTTATATTTAAGCTGGTGAGCTTATCTATAATGCCTGAGTGGGGTATTGTATCGAAGGCTTTTGAGGTCCAGGTAGGCTGTGTGGACCACCTTCCCTTCGTCAATGGCCTTGGTGACTGTTTCAAAGATGTCAACCAGGTTTAAGAGGCAGGATCTGCCCTTAACAAAGCCAAACTTGGTAGGATCCAGTGTCTGTAGGTCCCCAATATCTTTATTTATGAGGTCCATGATGATCCTTTCCATAGCTTTGCAGACCAAGCTAGTCAGGCTTATGGGGCGATAGTTTCCAGGGTCCGTTGAGGCACCACCTTTGTGGAGAGGGACCACTGTTGCTGTACGCCACTCTTTGGGTACATATCCTGTAGTAAGGCTGAGACTGAACAGTAGTTTTATGTTTGGGTTTAGCTCTTCTTGGAGTTCATGTAGGACGCAGCCCGGGACACAGTCTGGTCCCATTGATGCTGTGTTTTTGCTTTGGAGAGGGCGGCTCTTACCTGAGCATCTGAGATGTCAGGGGCAGCACTCTGCTGGGATAGATATTTGCCCTTTTGGTGGGGAGGGGAGTTTGCGCTGAACCTGTCAGCTAGGATGTTGGCAATGTCTGTGGGTTCGGTGTATTTTTTGTCATTTTGTACTAATTCTGAGCATATCTGGAAATTCCCACCCAGGTTCCAAACATAACTAAAGAAAGCCTTGTGATTATCCTTAGTGTCCTCTGCAATTTTTCTCTCGAAGCTGGCCTTAGACGATTTTATGAGTGCCCTTAGTTTTTTGCTAATACTGATCAGAGATGCCTTCCCTTTTTGGGATTTTGCTCTATCATGTAGTAGCTTCCTCCTTCTATTGTATAGTTTGTTTATGGCTGGGGTCCACCAGACAGGACATCTGCCTTTGGAGGATTGGGTCTTGGTTTTATTTGGGATTGCATGATCCATGCATTCCTGAAGGTGTTCATAGAATGCATTTATAAAGGATTCTGTGGTCTGGGCCGTATTTTCCACAGGCCCAGGGGCTTTGAAGGATTCCACCTCAGTTTTGAGGAGTGTGAAATTTGCTTTAGAGAAGTTTTTCACTGTGGTTTTCTGGGCAGGGGGTGGGGTCAGGATGTGAATATCCAGGGAGATAAGTTTATGGTCTGATCTTACCAGTGAGGGATACACTTCTGGTCTGGAGCATAGAGTCTCCATGTTGGTGATGATCAGGTCCAGTATGTTTTCCCCTCTTGTGGGAGTGGTAACAAGTTGTTCCATAGCATTTGAGTTTATGAATTCTAGGAACCTTTGGGCTAGGGTGTTGGAACTAGAGTAATGCTCCCAGTCCATGTTTGGGTAGTTGAAGTCGCCCAATATAATGGTGTTTGGAGAGACCTTCATATTTTCCAGTGTTCTCAGGAAGGCCGAGTGGGGTTCCTGGGTTTGGGATTGTGGTTTGTAGCAGGCTATAAACTGGAAGGCAGTTTTACCCACTGTTAGTTGCACATGGATAGTCTCTGATGCTTCTTGCTTTGCCACCAACTTTTGTTACTTTTTTAATTTTTTGTTACTCTGTCTATACATTGTTAATTTCTTATATTGTACTAGATTGTAATACTTATGCTAACTTTTTTTATCCTGGAGCTTTTCTGCTCAGGTCTCCGCTGAAAATGGGCCACATGGCTCAGTTAGACTAACCCGGTTAACAAATGGCAAATAAATATAAATAATATAAATAAGTAACCTTCTCTGTCCTAATCCTCAAACCATCAGAAACATATCACAGAATTCAAAGATTTCAAATGTACAAATCACATAAAGTTCTGTAATGAATTATTTAAATGACAGACTAACAGTATTACCTGTCATGATGTTAAAAAGGACCCGGGCAACTACATGGATATTCATAAATTCGCACCTAGTATGATTGGCTTGGCCCTCCTTGAAAAGAGATGTAAGGCTCAAGAGTGGGTAATGGCAGTGTGGAAATTATCTTTTTGTAGATATCAAAGATTTAGCTTGGGTGCCACATCATTTTATTACATTATTGAGATGCTCAGTTGTATACAGCTATGATTGGACTCAGAATGTCTACAGCAGGCCATCAAATACTGTCCATTGCTTTGTTATTGCTCCCTTCTTGCCATCCCTATAGTCCATAGGCAAGAAAGAAGGTCTGGGAGATTTCAAATGGGTGGGGAAGCTGAAAAATCATACAGATTCTGTAAACTAATATTTCTCTTTCATCAGGATGTTAGCAGACCTGAAAAGTAGATGGGTTAAATAAAACAATTTTCTCTAAAGGTGAATTCAAAAATTCAGACTTCTTTTTAACAGAAAATTTCTGAATTCATAACCAGGCATACCTCCTCAAACAGCAACAAAAAACAGAATCCATAGATACCATATCTGCACAATCATAAATACATTTAGATACTAGAGTAAAAAAAAAAACAATAAGACACAGATAGGCAGGAACGTCCAGATAAGATACTGATAGTTAAGAATTCGATATGCCCAAGTGGAAGAATAAAACATTTTAATATCAAAACTGTACCAAACCTTTCCCCTCTATATGCACAGGGGAAGAACTAAAAGTTAGTGTATGAAAGTTTGTGAAGCTGAACTGCTTCTATGGTAACTAAAGACTGTTAATCAAAAGTGTTACAGGTGGAATAATATGCCTCCTCCAAGGCTGGCACTACAGGAAGAAAAGGCACAGAATAGGGCAAAAACACTTATAACATATTATAAAATCTGTGGAATGTAATGGGAATAATTATCACTTCCCCAAGAAATACCTCATTCATTCTGATAACAATTAAAGAAAGAAAATACCTCCTAAGGATGTTTGAAGACCAGTCTTCCTCAGGCATATTTAAAATGACCTACTAAATAGTTACCGAAGGCTGCTTGCCATGTCTGACTGTCTGTAACAATTTCTTAGCTAAGGTAAGAAAATCATCTTTACCTATAGATCCCTTGTCTGCTATTGTACAATGTTTAACATTTTGTTTTATCTTAGCAGTTATCCTCTGAGACTGACTAGGTGAAGAAGATGTGTCCCCTACAAGAGGCCTATGTCCCCCAAACACATCCAGTAGTATCCATCAACTCTATGTTTCAATGAAGATGGTATTTCCATGCCCAGTCCAAACATTGGAAGAGCTGAAGAGGATGTGGCTGACCTCTGGCACATGGTGGCCAAAAGGACTACACCAGAGGACACTGTAGAGGTAAGTGAGTGGTCTGAGGAACAACAAATGGCTGCTGCAGGTTCACCCATTATTATTTGAGGTGCAGACTGAGCCTGCATAGTCAGAAAGGGCTGACAGGTAAGTTTTTCTTTTCTTTTCTTATGAACTTTGGAAGTTGAACAGCCAGAGTGGGGTAAGTATCCATGCTGTGACAGAGGAGGATGCCTCAGATGTGGCTAGGATTGCTGGAATTAATTGGTTGGAAGATAAAATGTTAAGTCCACATAAGCAACACACATACTTTCTCCTAAAGAGAAAAGTTCCCAAAATGCAGTAATGCACAAACAGTAAACTAAAATTCTATCAGTAAACCTTTAAAAGTAAAACTAGCTTGACAGAAATAAATGGTGGGTACTTTGCTGCAGCTATTGCATGAAAGCAAGAGTTTCACTGTTCTCAAGGCTATCTGAAAACTATGCAGCAACAGCTAACTGCTGACATAATTCAAGGGTGCATACAATCATGTCTGCATAAAACAATGCTTGACTCTCAGCACTCATAATTACCGAGTACTTGCAGATGGCAGATGGCCATGTCTAGTTTACATCAGAAATATTGTTTTAAACATGTTTATTGGCAAGGCTGCCCTTTTACTACACTACATTCCCATATGCTATACCATTTCTGTCTGCCAAGTCATGCACACAACACAGCAAATGGCAATTTTACCAAAGGTCAACATCTCTCTTTTTGGATATATTCTGCCTCTTTTTCTGTTTGTCCCTATCTGAAATTTCCCTAAAAAAAATCTATGTATTCCACACTGCCTGTTTCCAAGTGCCAGAAGATTTTTCCTGATTGTCTTTTCGTGAACTACTGCCTCACCGTATACGATGTCATAGACTCTGTCGTTCCTATGTAGCTTAGTCAAGTGAATCTGAACTAAATACAGCATCCCTACTTTGATGTGGGGAGGTTCTATCGAACACAATGTATAAACAATTTCATAATGTATGTGAGCATAACATGTCAGTTCTATGTAGAGGAATCCTGTCACTGGCAGAGTACCTCCATGTTCACATACACTTAGTTGATCTGGACACTGTGAGGAACATAATTGTGTTCGATCTGCGTAATCAGCAGCCCCATACCTCTGATATGGAGTGTATGCGACATTACTTATCCTCTTCCTATTCCACTTCCCTGTTCATAGCTTGCTGAGTCTGTACTTTTCATTGTGATGTTTTCAACATGCCAGCTCTAATATCCAATCCGTATATAATGTTTTATTCTGTACGTATTGTCATGTATCTATTGTCATTACCCTGGGCTGAGACTAAAATGGGTCCCCCAAATCAAGTAAACTGTCTGTAATGTATAGTGGCACCTTACATGATGATACTCTCCTGATCTGCAAAATCTTAAACTAGATATTGTACATAGTACAAGTACTGTGGACTCTCCTGGACAAGTGACATTGTTGTGCTTAGCAGAAATAGCAGGTAAAGTAAATTATAATCCAGGCATGTAATATTACAGATTCAATATCAATTGAACTAATTAACAATTAACTAATCATAACTGTATAACACTGAACAATTTTGTTTTGTCTAGTGTTATGCCATGTTATTATTCTCTGTACTATCAATATGTTTAATCTTGCTGTTAGTATAATGTTTTATCAGTTTAACTACCTTCTGTAAATTCTTGATAATTTTGTTTATGTAATTTTCTTGATCTTTTGAAATTATTTGAATCTTTTTCTGAAATGTTATGTAAGGCCTATTGTTCCATTGGAGCTTTAATCCCCAGGCCGCCACTGAAAATGGGCTTATTTTGGCCCAGTGGACTTTCCCGGTAAACAAATGCCAATAAATAAATAAATAAATTATAATTAAAGTACAAGAATGAGGATTCACCAGCAGCGTCTAACTCACATGAAAAAAAAAAAAAACAGCCAGCAATACCTCTCAAGTGACCTTGGTTTGAGAGACATCCCTAGGTTTTTCCTCTAATCCTATCCTATACCTCACAAAACAGTGAGACTAAAAGTGAATAAATAGTTTCAGGCATTACAGTTAGATGTCTTGCTCACCACAAATAGCAGAGTAATATGAACCTTTTATTCTTTCAACTGTCTACAGACATACTGTCAGCATTGTAAAAGTGTCCCTGATTTTGAACCCTTGTCCATAATTCTTTTGCTCTGGATTTTAGAGAAAAGTTGACATGCTGCCAGCCAAAGCATTCTCCACTGCCAAGGGAAGCAAAAACCAGGTAGAAGAGTATAGAATAACTAGTGGTTATTGGTGGTGTTGCTGATGCCAGTGTAGGTTGGAGGGAGAGGAAATGTTGCATGTGACATTGTACGCTAAAAGACACTGTGATATCTATGGCAGAAAGCATCCTTGTTATCTATTACCCCATAGCAACACATTGGCTTTGGGGGTTTCATAATTCTTTCTGGAATGGCCCCCTCCCCTTGACATTTCTTCTTTTTACCTGCATTTAGTTGAGACCTTTTATTTTGTTTTTGCCAATATTGGATGAGAGGTTAGAGAATACCTTAGAAAATTTGGAAAATGGGGGATGAAATATCTTAGACATTCTTTGTACCAACTTACCCTTTCATTGTACTTTTTGGTGACATCTACAACATAGGTGCCAAAAACAAACTCTCTATAAAAAGGAGAATTTAAAATCTCATTTTAACATCATCTTCGTGGTTTTGAGTATGTAGCAAGGCAAATCTCCTCAAAATAGTATCAGTGTCCATAGCCCTGAATATGTAAACAATGAGTTGTGACTTGAACAACAGAAGAAACTAAATTATTTAAAGCAGACTTTTCCTTACAAGAAGAAACTGCAGATAAAACATTCCTCATACTTTCACAGTCAGAACAAACTTCACATAAGAGCCTAACAATTCAAAATTCCGAAAATGAAAGTTGCAGAAGCACATACTTTTCCCGCATATTTATCAATAATCTTCACAGCCTTGTAGGAAAAAAGTAGGACTGGAATTAAGTGTTTAGCAGCAGTAGGATTAGTTAAAACTACAGCTGCTTGTCAGGTTTGGGCACGGTGTATAAAAACTTAAAAGACTGAGGAACTTTACACATCTTATTTGTCTTTTTAGGGGCAACTTGTTGACTATCAATAGTACTGCAGGCAGTAACACATACATCCTCAAAAGCTGACATAATTGGAGGAATGTGTGAAGGTTCTGGAGACTCCTTCTGTAACAGCTCATAATATTTTCTGAAGGACTGAGAAACCTCTGTGTTCTCTCACTGAAAATACTGGCACATTCTGGAAATAGTCTCAGAGAAAGTGAAACCCCCAAAGGTCAAATCACAAACTGTGTTCTCCTCCGAGTCTGAATCAGAAATGTGAGGAGAAAACCCTGTATCTGTTCCTTCATTTTCCTGTCCAGATTCCTAATCTTGAATCTCTTAAAAAAAAAAAAAAGAAAAAGGTACCTCTCTTTCTGTCATCATAAACTACTATATAAGAAGAATCAATAGCATGAATTAAACTCTGAGAGAGACCCAGTAAACTACTCCTGTACAAGGAAATATTTTAACAGGAGATATACAGAGCTGAGTATATTTTTCTGGCACTTTGGAGTTGTGTACTGGTAATTGTTGTTTGACTAATTTTATATCATTGCTGGCTGACTTCAGAGTTGTGCACTGTTATTTTTGCTTCACTGTATAGTTTTTCAGATATCTGCTGAAGGTGTTGGTTTTCCCATACCCACCTTCCTTATTCCTGTGTTGTTTTTTAAATTTGGAGGCTTTTGTAGTTGCCCGGGGCCCACTGTAGATTTGATCTGGGACACTCCCCCCAGTACCATCTTTTTAACTCATTCTACCTAATAGACTCCTTCTGCACTTGTTTTTAGTCATTTTTAATTTAATTGCATTTTTTAAACTGTTTGGTCTAACATTGCTACATACTCAAGTCTGCTAGCTTGCACTACATTTGAATTGTTTTTACTGCTGTTTTAGCTACATTTCTGTATATATATATATATATATATATAAATATATATATATATATATATATATATATATATATATATATATATATATATATATATATATATATATACCTTTCCTGTAACTAGTGTAGTCCGGATTCAGATTTGCTGTATCCAGGACTGTATGTAAGCTTCTAAGCACCCCCCCCCCAAGCTTTCTGTGTTGGAGGGAAACCTTCTAGCTTATCAGTGGGAGTGGTAAGCACTAGGTAACCTATCTACCAGTGTTTCTGGCCCAGAAACTGTAGTTATTGGCCGTTTGGGCAGTTTTTCCATCTGTCTCAACTTTCTGATTTAAAAGCCCGCATTTGCACTTGTTTCCCCCTTTCCTGTAACTAGTTTAGTCCAGATACAGATTCTTACTTTTAGCACTTGAATTTGCTTATTCATGATCAGCACTTGTTCAGAACTTGTAAGCACTAAATAACCTACTAAGTACTGCAGCACTCAACCTTCCTCATTACCTAGAGGAAAACTGTTTTGGTACTTACTTTCCTCACTTGCTTAGAGAAAAACAATTCTTGTATTCACTTTCCTTACTTATCTAGAGGAAAATAGTTTTTTATTCAGGCGTGTTCAAGGGTCAGCTCCCAGTGTTCTCTCCTGTCTATCTGATGAATCTAGGCATCTTGGAGCAATGTAGAAATTGCCTCATTTACATAGACAACCCTCTCCTCCTACCACCCAACACTACAGCCTGTGAGAGATGCACTTATCTAGCCAAACTGGAGGTAAAGCTCTCTCCAGTCAAGACTGAACTTGACAGTCAAGAGGAGAAGGTAAACACGTGCACCACACCACACTCATCACATAGTCTCACTAAATCTACACCACCAAAATCCACACATAGAAACACAAAAACATTCACGGAGGCTCTCAATAATAATCTGCTCAAGCAACAGAGACCTCCAAAGCAGAAATACAAGCAACCTCCACCTCCCAACACAACCCAAATGACACATAGCCTGCAGACTCAGTGTGCCACTCAACCACAGCCAATAAGGCAAAACAACGTACCCAACACACTAGTCATAGGTGACTCTATAGTCAGGCACACTGATGTCCCACTCACCAGGCTAAACAAGGAGAAGGTTACTGTCAGCTGCCTGTCAGGTGCCAGGATCTGCCACATAACCCACGCACTCAGGTCACTCCACAACAAATACAAATATGACTCTGTCATTGTCCATGTTGGTGTGAATGACCTGAGATGTACCTCCCTGGACTACATGAAAAGAGACATGGAAGAGCTCTCCGATCTTGTAGCCCAGGCAGGTATGACCCTAGCCCTGAGTAGCATTCTGTCATCACCCAGAATGATGCCGCATTACAAGGACAAAATGATTGGCTTCAACAATTGGCTAAGCTTCTGGTACCATTCTAAAGGGATTCAGTATCTGTCTGCCTGGGATGACATGGTCGACAGACCACGATACTTTGCCAGAGATGGCCTGCACCTGTCACCCCTGGGATTCCAGATACTGATTAAGGTTCTTGCCACCCCTATAGTTCCTTTTTTAGGCAAGGTTCAAATGACAAATTCATCACCGTAACAGGAACAGGCAAGCAAAAACTGAGGGTGATGCTACTCAATGCTAGAAGTCTAAATCTCCAAATGCACTCACTCGAGGCACTCCTTAAAATGGAGAACATTGATATCCGTGCAGTGACTGAGACCTGGTTCAAGGCTCCAGAGAGCACCCCTGCACTACCAGGCTATAACTCATACCACACTTTTCGGCCATGTAACCTGGACCTGAACACCAAAGGCAGAGGTGTGTCCATATTCATTAAGGATATCCACACCTCCAGACTAGTTGCTCAGCATAATGCAGCCGTGGTTATCCAAGTGCAACTAACTCTGGGCAAAACTGCAATCCAAATTGCAGCTTGCTACAGATCACCCACCATGCCCCAGGATTCCCACTCCTCTTTTCTTGATGTACTGGAAAATATTAGGGTTCAACCAAACACCCTAATAATAGGCGATTTCATCTATCCCATCATTAACAGGGAAAACTACTCATGCACCAACTCCTTCACTCAACGCTTTCTGGAATTCATAAACTTCAATGCCCTGGATGAACTTATCCACACCCCCACCAGGGGCAACATTATCCTAGATCTAGTCATTACCAACATGAGTGACCGGTGTTCCACACCTGAAGTCAACTCCTCATTGGTCCGATCTGACCATAAGCTAATTACCCTAGATATCCACATCCAGCCCCCATCCCCCATTAAGGAAACCATGGTAAAAAATTTCTCCAAAGCCAATTTCATGCTTCTTAAGGCAGAAGTGGTGAACTTCATGACACCCATGCAGATGGACAATACAGTTATGACTACTGAATCCTACACAATTGCACTTTATAAGCACTTACATGAGTGCATGGATCATGCTATCCCAAACAGAACCAAGACGCTATCCTCCAAAAAAAAGGAAGCCAATCTGGTGGTCCCCTGCCATAAACAAACTGTACAACAGAAGGAAGAAACTGTTGCAAAAGAGAGTAAAATCCCATGAGTGGAGGAGCTCCCTGGTCAGCCTCAGTAAGAAGCTGCGATACCTGATAAAATCCTCCAAAGCTAGTTACAAAAACAAAATTGCCACTGATACTAAAGACAACCACAAAGCATTCTATAGCTATGTCAAGAATCTCAATGGCAACACTCAGATCTGCTCTGAGTTACAGCACAATGGCACTAAATATACAGACCCAACTGATATTTCCAACATCCTGGCAGATAGGTTCAGTGCTAACTTTACCCCCCTCTCATCCCCTAAAGAGCCCATCTCTATACCGGAAGAATGCAAAGTTCCTGTAATCACGGCTGCACAGGCAAAAAAACACACTCTCCAAAGCCAAGAACACAGCATCCATGGGACCAGACAACATCCCAGGCTGCGTTCTACATGAACTACAGAATGAACTGGCACACCTCCTAAGTACTATGTTCAGTCATAGCCTCACCTCAGGCTTTGTGCCTGCTGAATGGCGCACAGTGACGGTTATCCCACTCCACAAGGGTGGAGCCACTATGGACCCCGGGAACTACCACCCCATTAGCCTGATGAGCCTGGTCTGCAAGGCCATGGAACGTATCATCATGGAACTTATAAACAAAGACATTGGTAATCTCCAAATTCTGGACCCCACCCAGTTCGGATTTGTAAAAGGCAGAACATGTTTTCTAAACCTGATAGACTTCTTTGAAGTAGTCACCAAAGCTGTAGACAAGGGTAAGGTAGTCCACACAGCCTATCTAGATCTTATCAAGGCTTTCAACACCATCCCCCACTCTGGAATTATAGATAAACTCACTAAACTAGGTATAAATCCCTATGTCACAAGATGGGTTGCCAACTGGCTCACCGACAGAACCCACACAGTGAAAGTAGCAGACTCCAAATCCGACTTCACACCAGTGACAAGTGGAGTACCACAGGGTTCAGTCCTGGGTCCTCTCCTGTTTGGTATCTACTTCTCTGAAGTACAGGCTAAAACAGAATGTCTTTGGCTAACAAAGTTCAGAGATGACTGCAAACTAGGAGCCATAATTGAAACTCGTAACGATGTGGACATCCTACAAAAGGGCCTCACTGAGACAGATGCCTGGTGTCAAAGCCATGGCCTCAAGCTCAATGCCAAAAAGTGCATTGTCATCTCCTTTGGTAAAAACTCTGTACCAATGAACTACAATATAGGTGGTAGTATACTTAACTCCGAAAGTGTGATAAGAGACCTTGGGACACAGGTGGACAGTAGTCTCTCCTGTGATAATCACATTGCCACAGTAGTCAGGAAATCCATATACATGGCACACCTCATCACAAAAGGTTTATCATCCAGAAAAAAAGAGGTCATTGTTCCCCTCTACTCATCACTCATTAGACCCATTATAGAGTAAAATGCCCCTTTTGGTATGCACCTCACAAGACATCTACAACAACTGGAAAGGCCGCAGAAATACCTCACAAAGAGGATTACCGGCCTCAAACAGATACCCTATGCAGACCGTCTCAAAAAACTCCAAATTTACTCCGTCGCATATCGCCTACTCAAAGGTAATCTCTGCCTAACATACAAAGCTATGTCAAACCCAGAGCTGTTGGACATGCTCCACTTAAAGAAATCCCAATCCCACCGAGCTACATGCTCTAGGGACCTAAACCTTGTCACTACAATAAAGAGAACATGCCGGAGGGATAGATTCCTGTCCCAGAGACTTCCCATACTCTGGAATAAACTACCTATCTATATCAAATAAAGCTCCTCATTAGCACTCTTCAAGAAAAATCTTGATGATTGGATGGGAAATAGGAAGTTCACCCCGGGGATCACTTCTGTGGCTCTTCTCAACAGTGGCACAGGAAAATAATTTTCTTGGGTGGCAAAAGCCAGGGTACCTTTTTGACTGGGCTTGTATAGGCCCTAGGGCCGATAGCCTAGTACCTACCTATGAACCTATGACAGGAAAAATATGCCAATGGTTTTATTAATGGCAGCAGTAGCTTCCCCAGGGACAGGCACAACATTTTGACAAAACAGAGAAGCTTCCTTGTTACTTCTCACAGGAACAACAAAAGTGACTCTCCCTTGTCCACTGAGGGGATCTTAGCCACAGATGACTTCACTAAAGCTTGACCAATAGTAGTGGTAGAGGGATCCAGGGTAAAGGATGACTGGTCTGTGGTACAACTAATGGCCACAGCAGAATCACCTACCTAAGCCATTTGCTTAACTTTTTCTTTTTGGGGCTGGGAGAAAACTTGATCATGGGACTAACAGTTTGTTCCATGGTGAAGTGCCTCTTTCCTTGGGAAAGCAAGCAGCAAAAGGCAGTATAAATTTAAAGTCTTTAAAAGTCACTTTTTCACATAAATACACAGTAAAAAGCCCTTTAATCACTTTGCTAGCCCCAGAAGTAAAATAAACACCATTTTTACACAGAACAAATATTTTTCAGATACTTTAAACAACTTTTAAACTGACAGGAAGAAAGAGTGTTCTTATTTAAAAGTACAATGCAGTCTCATGACAGTCCGTTAAAGCAGAAACTCCTAATTTTAAAATTACTTCCCTGAACAAGAAAGTGTTATTAAACAAACGACTTTTAAAATGGAAGGTTTTTCCCCAAAGGGAACTTATCTGCCCAGCAAAGGAACAACACAAGCCAACTGTCAATCCTTGAAAGCCTCAGAGGAGCTTACTCTTCGAAGACAGGAAAGCTCTGAAGGGATTGGTGCTCAAACCTGTCTTTTCAGTCAGCTGAGCTTGAGATGACTGATGGTTTGGGTGAGTAGAATGTGACCTGAAGCTTTGGAAGCTGGCCAGCTGTTATATCCTATGTAGGATATAACCATATAGCTAAGCCTACTGCAGCAGTGATCAATATGACGAACATCTAATTAATTTTGTCCTGTAACTCGAGACATACTGAATTTAAAGAACATAGTGACCACTTTATCACAGCCTATAAATGAACAACTACTTCATACACTTCCAAATCAGACGTTAGAAATAGATGAGGGCAAACACAACACAAATTGCAAATGCATTATGCATTATAAACATTTAACCTGTTTACAACACTTGCTGCATCTATAAATGCATAAGGCATACAACAAAGATTTATGGCTTGTATTTAGGACAACATCTAACTTTAAAAAGAATGCTCAGCTTGGGTGGTTATTCACCATGTGAACAAAAAAATGGTATAAGAAAAAAAAATAATCATTTCAAACCAAAACAAAGCTATACAAGGGTTAAAGCCGATGCATTGTGGTGAGTTTAAGTTTATGAGTGAGCAGAATAAAATGTTTCATTACATATCCTCATAGGAGTAAAAATATAATACATTACTATTCATTAATAAAATATTACCATGAAAGAAAAATCCATCACTGCACAGTCTGTGATATTAGCACCACAGCGAAGCAAGGCTACGTAAATAACCAAAACATGATGAATGATACTCTATCATGGCACCCAGACAAGAAACACCTAATCTGAGGCAGCATTAGCAGAATGTAAAGAATAACCAGTGATCATTAAATCTTTCTATATGACACGGCTGATCACAAATGGTATTTCCTCTAGATCCAAGGAATTCTTTACCACTCAATACTCTACACAGATCAGGCCCATCACTTAATACAATGCTCCCATTGGGATGTATTTTACAAAACATTTCAAGCAGTTGAAGAGACCCCAAATGTTCCTGTCAAAAAGGATCATGAATCTAAAGGACCTGAACTGCCAAAAGAGGCTGGAGGCCTTGTCCCAGTACTCAGTGTCCCACAGACTACTTAGGGTTGATCTATGCCTTGCCTTCCAGGTCATTAGATTCCTGACAGTCCAAGACCTCATATTTCTCCACAAGTAAATACCACAGTGAACTCTAAAACCAGAGATCTGAACCTGCTTCAGAAAATAAACAGATCATGGTTGAGAAACAGATGTATCACATAATGACTAAACTTTCTCTGGATAAAACTACCTCTTCAGATCAAGCAATCATCTTCATCACCATCATCATCATCAACCCTCCATCCTCCCATTTTCTACACAAGGTTGGGGTGTTGCATCAACTTTCTCCATCTCTCTTGATTGAATGCCACTTTCCTATATTCTTCAACAGTCTTACCTGACTATTGCAGGTCTTCTCTCACACAGTCCATCCATCTCTTTGCTGGATGCCCTCATTTCCTCTTGCCATCTTTCTGTCTGTCCCAAATCTTCTTCCCCAGATTGTCTTTTGCTTTCCTGCACATGTGCCTGGACCACCATAATCTGTTCTCCTTGACCTTCTATGCAACTGAAGCTGCTTGGACTTTGGCCCTGATGTCCTCATTTCTTTGTCTGTCCCACAGTGTGCATCCTACCACTCAACCCAGGCACTTCATTTCTATCACTTTAAACCTTCTCAACTGCTCTGCTTTCTCTGTTCAGGTTTCTCTACTGTACGCTAGCACTGGTCACACCACTGTTTGTATACCTTACTTTTCAGCTTCTTTGGCATTCTTCTTTCATACACTACCCCTGATACTCTGTACACGCTGGCTGCAGCTCTTGTTATTTTAGCTTTGACTTCCTCATTCAGATTTCTCTTCTACTCACCCACACCTCCCATGTACTTGAAGCTGTTAACTTGTTCCACTATTTTCCATTCTCATCTTTTGATTTCCACATTTGATGCCATTACAACTGTCTTTTCTGTACTCAGTTTCATACCATGTGCTTTCAGTTTTGCATTCCATTTTCCTAGCCTTTGATCAAGTTCTTTTTCAGAGTCTGCCTGCAATGTCACATCAATTGCATATAGCAACTTTTTTGATCTTCCCCTTCCAGTCTGTTTACTAATGTAGTCCACCACGAGTATGAACAGCAGTGGGCTCAGAGATGAACTGTGATGTAAATCCAAACCCAGTGAGAACCCCTCTGTAAATCAAAACACTGTTCGTGCTTGTGCCATTGGGTCTTTGTACAAAGCCTTAAATAATTCTGCCGGTGTTTCTGTGACTTTGAACCATCAAAGGACTGCCCTAATTATCATTTTTGAGACTTTATCATATGCTTTCTCCAAGTCTATGAATGTTCAGTTGTATTCTTTCCTCATCTCTAGCTTCTTCTCAGTTATCTGTCTCACTGCAGGCATTGGCTGGTTGTGATGCATCCTGATCTGAACTACTCATTTCTCACCTTATTTTCTACTTTTCTGTGTATTCAGTTATCAAGGGTTCATTGCTTTATAGGTATGTACTAGGCTAATGACCACTAGGGCCTATTTAAGCCTAGCCATGCATCCAAAGTCTCTGAAAAGTTCTGGTACTCTTGAAAAGTGAGAGCAGGGGCTTGGGAGATGAAACATTTACAAACAGGGGCCTGTGAGATTAAATATTAACAGCCTGTCAGTATCCATTAGAGACATAAGTGCCAAAACAGACATTGAATTGGGTTGGGAGGAACTCAGCTTCACATTGATAGGGAGCCTGTTCCCAATAAGGGGTAGCGTCTGGGATGCATACCTATCTCTTCAGCAGGCCTTATTTATATCACATGCAAGGTTTAAATCTTTAGAATGGGTAGTTCTGGTGCTGTTTGTCTTGTGGATTTGCAGATGGTCCATCAGGGTGGGGTCTGACAATGCCTTGTATGCCAGGCATAGATCTCCCCTCAACACCCTGTAGAAGACAGAATACAGGGATAGAGCTTTGAGGATGTATGCATAGGACATGTTACTTACCCCCTGAATTCTTTTAGTGAGGAACCTCTGTGGAGGTCCCATTTGTTGGATGTGCCTGGTTAAGTACATACCAAAGAGAGCATTGTATTCAATGATCAGTCTGATGAATGCTGAATACAGTGGAACAATGACTTCCTTGGACCTAGATGACATACCTTTGTTTATAACTTGCTCAACATAGATTGATTTCCTCACTACTGTAGACACGTGATGGTCAAAGGCTAGATTACGGTCTGTGGCCCCAAGTCACTGACAACTGGGTTGCCACTAGGGGTGTATAGTCAATATGATAATTACCAGGGCATGATGACTATTATTGTATTTTCTAGCATTTAGGTTTAGCTCATGGCTCTGACAGATATTATTTGTCTGTGTCAGCCCTTCTTGGAGAATATTAGTCTCACTGAGGGATTCTATGACTACTCCTAATTTGCAATCAACTGCAAATTTGGTTAGTCAGAGACCCTTGACATTGACCTTGACTGCAGAGAAGTAAATGCTAAAAAGGAATGGTCCCAGCACAGATTCCTGTGAGATTCTGTTTGTGACTGGCCTCTTTGTAGAGGTGGACTCCCCAATTCTAACTTCCTGGGTCCTGTCTGTGAGCTAGTTAGCTATCCATCAGCTGACACAAGGATTTATATCTAATCTCGTCAGTTTGTCAAAAATGCCAGAGTGGGGTATTTTGTCAAATGTCTTGGCCAGATTAAGGTAGGCAGTGTGAACCATTTTGCCCTCATCCATTGCTTTGGTGACCTTCTCAAAGAAGACCACCAGGTTGAATAGGCATGGCCTGTCCTTGATGAAACCAAATTCGATTGGGTCTAGTGTCTGGAGGTTTCCTATGTCATTACTGATCATTTACAGGATAATTCTTTCCATGGCTTTGCATATGAGACTAATTAGACCTATTGGTCTGTAGTTTCCAGAGTCTGTAGATGGCTCACCTTTGTGCAGAGGGGTGATTGTTGCTGTTCTACATTCATTAGCCATGAAGTCTGTTTGGAAGCTATGGTTAAATAGTGATTCCAGAGGGCCTGATAGGTCATGTTTCATGCCATTTAGAAGGCATCCAGGGATATTGTTTGGGCCCATCAATGCAGTTTTCTTGGCCTTAGAACAGTGAGGACCTGTTCCCTAGTGATAGTTGGGGGAGTTGTATTTGATGGTATTTCCTGAGGAGAGGGTGAGAGGGAGAGAATGTAAATTTAGTGCTGAATTTGTCTGCCAGTAGGTTTGTTATATCTTCAGGCTCAGTATAGGTGACTCCATTAACAATGAGCTCTGCACACAATTGTGTACTGCCTTTGAGGTTGCGGACATAGCTAAAGAATGCCTTGTGATTACCCTTGGCCTGGAAGGCAAAATGATTTGGCTTTGGTAGACTTTATTTTTCTTCTGAGTTGTTTTAGTTTGATGAGAGTGCTTTTATTCTGCTGGGTGCTATGCCTCCTAATTTTTGCTAAGATTTTCTTCCTTCTGTTATACAGACTATTGATGTTCTGATTCCACCAGGATGGCTTTTTTTAAGCTAGTTATGAACTTATTTCTGGTAGGTACAGATGCATATATGCAGCTATTAACATACTTGTATAGGGTTTCTGTGAACAGTTCTATGTGGGCAGCACTTCTAAGGGTTTAAGGTGGCTTGCAATTTTTCCAGCTTATCACTTAATAGTAGTAAGTTAGTCTTAGAATAGATTCTGAACATTCCGGGGTTAGCTGGAGTTCCAGGTTTTATTTTTAACTTCAAAGGAGACCATTTTGTGGTCTGACCTTACCAGATAGGACATTACACTAGGGGGTGTGCAGAACTCTCCCGTATTAGTGAGAACCAGATCCATTATGTTTGTGGCCCTAGTCAGTGTTTTGACAATCTGGTCCAGAGAGTTTGTGTTTACAAAATCCATGGATCTCTGTGCCTGGACATTTGGTGGTTTATATGATTTCCAGTTAATAGTGAGGTAATTAAAGTCACCCATAAATATAGTATTGGGTTGGATGGCGAGTGTTTCCAGTAAGCGTAAATATGTGTTATGGATTTCCTGGGTTGTAGTGGGGGACCTAGAGCTTGCAATGAAGTGGTATAGGATTTTGCCTATGGTGATTTGAACATGGAGAAGCTCAAATGCATTGTCCTGTTTCACCAGCCTTGAGGTATATTTATTTTGACGTACATTGAGACACCTCCTGGCCCTGTCTGTGTTGTACCTGGTCTAAATATAGGGAAGGCATTATATCCTTGCACTGCCAGTGTGCTCTCTGCAGCTTTGAACCAAGTCTCGGTGACTGTACAGACAACAGCATTCTGTAGGGTGAGGAGAGTTTGCAGGGAGTGAAGTTTCTTTTTAAACTCTTAGTATTGAGCAGTAACACCTTTAGATTTTCCTGGCTTTAATTTGCTATATTGGAAGTACTTTCAGTTTGGCATTATTTTAAAAAGGCACTATGGGGGAGGAAACTCTTTTAGCTATTAGCCTAGAATAGAGAGGGACATACCATCCCTGGCAAATTGGCATGGTCTGTTGACCATCTCTTTCCATGCACCCCCTTAGAATGACACAGCTAAGGATAATTACAAGGCATTCTTTGGCTAAATCAGAAATCTCAAAAGGAATGCCCAGCTTTATGCCAAACTAGTAGTGGATGGTACTGCTCATACTGACCCTGAGGACATTGCCAACCTGCTAGCAGACAGATTTGGCTCAAACTTCACCCCCTGTCCCCACCAGACATACCCCAAAGCATACCTGTCACCAGTCTTCTATCTAGTATTGCCAAAGAGCACGTCATAACCGCACTCTCCATGGCCAAAACCACAACCTCTATGGGAACGGTTAACATCCCAGGCTGCCTACTAAATGGTCAAAAACACAACCTAGTGGAACGACTTGGAACTCTCTTCAACCACAATCTAAGTACTAACTTTGCTCCAGCAGAGTGGAAAACAGCAACAGTAATTCCCTTGCACAAAGGGGGTCCATCAACCAATCCTGTGAACTACAGACCCATATGCTTTATCTGCAAGGGTATGAAGAGAATCATCATAGACCTTATCAACAAAGACATAGGTGACCTTCAAACTCTTGACCTGATGCAATTTGGTTTTGTTAAGGATATTACATGCTTAAACCTGGTGGACTTATTCAATAATGTTACCAAAGCCCAGGATGAAGGCAAAACAGTACATATAGTCTATCTTGACTTAGCCAAGAGTTTTGACACAATTCCCCACTCAGGCATCATTGAGAAACTCACCCAGCTGGGAATTAACCCATATGTCACTAGATGGTTAGCCAACTGGCTCACAGACAGAATGCACACAGTTAAAGTTGGTGATTCCACCTCTGCCTACAGACTGGTTACCACTGGTGTACCAGAAGGATCTGTGCTTGGCCTCCTACTGTTCAGAATCTGTTTTTCAGAAGTCCAGGTGAAAATTGAGGGCCTGTGGCTTACCAGGTTCACCAATGACTGCAAACTGGGTACAATCATTGAGTCCCCCAATTATGTTAACATACTACAAAAAAGGCATACACAGACAAAGGATTGGGGCCAAAGGCATGAACTTAATCTAAATTAAAAAAAATGCATAATAATCCCTTTTGGCAAAGGGTATGTCCCTACAAATTGCAATATTAACAGTATCCCCCTTAGCGCAAAACCTGTGTTTAGAGATTTGTTAACACAGGTTGATAGCAACCTTAACTTCAATCACCATATGTCCACAGTGGTAAGGAAGGCCTTCTACGTTGCACATCACATAAGTAAGGGCAACACATCCAGAGCTAAGGATGTTATAACTCCCCTGTACTTATCCCTCATCAGACCACTAATACAGTACTATGCTCCTTTTTGAATGTACCTCACCAGACACCTGCAGAAGTAGGAGAGACCTCAGAGGTTTCTCAGCAAGAAAATTCATGGCTTTCAACACATGACCTACATGGACAGACTGAAGGCCCTGTCACTGTACTCTGTATCTTATAGGTGACTTATGCCTGGCCTACAGAGCAGTCTCGGATCCTGCCCTAATGGAAATGTTGCATATTCGCAAGTCAAATGGAACAAGATTTACTTGTTCTTGGGATTCTTAACCTAGCCTGCAACATTAACAGGAGATGCTGGGCATGTCTCCCAGAGATTACCACTCCTTTGGAACAAACTCCCAAATCAAGTAAAACAGAGCTCTCAATGTACGTATTTAAGCATAACTTAGACACTGTATGGGAGACAGTAAATTTACCCGAGGGTGTCACCTATGTCCCTCTTGGATAAGGGCAGTCAGTGCTGATCATTGACTCATGCTGCAAATATAGATCATACAACTTGGTCAATAAGGGAACAAGGGTATAACATGGTTAGGCTTATAAAGGCCCTAGGACCAATAGCCTGGTAACCTTCTATGAACATATAAACCTATGAACATGAGGCAATTTCTACATTGCCTCAGGATGCCCGTATCCAAGCTTGCAACAGAGTTAGTAAGAAACTTCATATCCATGGCAAGAGACCCCTTTTATCAGTTAGATGGCTGTGGTAAGAATATAAAGTAATGACAGGAGTGTTTGATTTGTAGCTCTGGGGGTAGAACTTGTGATTTTAATTAGTTGCCTTGTGTGCAACTAGATATTGGTGAAATTTCAAGGATGCTTTTACAAGGAAATGTCAACTCAAGGTGCCTGCGTCTATACAGGACACTGGCAAATACTCGAAGAGAAACTTTTAAAGTACACTCTAATGATTTATGTATTTAGTATTTAGGGAGCTATTCTGAAGTTAGGTTAGACAGCAGCTAATCAAGCAGTACTTACTGAAAAGAAAGAATTAGCTTTGTCAATAATGATGAAAAAGAGGAGATTCACCTGATTGGTTCCTGCCTGGCTACTACTAATGCTGGTCTCACCACAGCTTCATGCTGCTAGGATACAATGCTCCTTTGCTTCTTATATCTCCAGACGCAAAACAGCAGCAGCAATACTGATCAGAGCCATATCATGGTCAAATGGCACCCTAGGCAGCGGAACAGAACTGACCTCCCTACAGCCATTCAGTCTCCCATTACTTGACTATCTCTCCCCAGTTACCATAAACATCGTACAGACCTGTCAGTGTGATACTGTTTTCTTCTTTACTTCTACAATGATTACAGATATTTGGATTTAATTTAAAACTGTATTTCAAATTTTATTGCATGAACAATGATAACCATTTGTTAAATAAAACAATACAGGCTTAGCATGAACAACAGTAAACTTCTCTGACCTTGAAACTCACATTCATTGAAAATGCATTGAAACCCACATTCACTGAAAATGCATCTGGCCAGTGGTGGATTAAATGTACATCTGTGCTGTTTTCAAACCATGGGCCCCCTGCACAGGTTTTTAGGACCATGCATAAATGCATGTTTAATACTGAAACAGTAGTTAGGACATGTTTTAAATTTGTAGTTTTGAAAAAAAAGCAGTGAAACAAAATGTATGAACCAATAATGACAAAACTACTCATTTCAGAACATTTCAACCACAAATGGCTACTCAAAATGCTGTTGTTATAATCCACCATCAGTCAATATGCACAATCTCTACAGAAGTAAAAGTTACCTGAATAATTCCACATTAAAGGTTCATAGGTTCATAGGTAGGTACTAGGCTATTGGCCCTAGGGCCTATGTAAGCCTAGCCAACAAGGTTCCCTGGCTTTCACCACCTCTGGATGCTATTTACCTGTGCCCCTGTCTAGCAGGGCCACCGATGTGATGCCCGAGGTGAATTTCCTATTGCCCATCCAGTTATCAAGATTTGTCTTGAAGAACGCTAGTGACGAACTCTGCTTGACTTAGATAGGTAATTTGTTCCAGAGTATGGGAAGTATCTGGGACAGGAATCTATCCCTCCAGCAAGTTCTGTTGATTGTGGCGATGATGTTTAGGTCCCTAGAGCGTGTGGCTCTGAGGGATTGGGATTTCTTTAAGTGTAGCATGTCCAGCAGCTCAGGGTTTGACATAGCTTTGTATGTTAGGCAGAGATTACCTCGGGGTAGGCGATATGCTACGGAGTAAAGACAGAGAACTATTACTAATACAGAGAATGCTGCTGACAAACAGCTTCACATTTCAGTGTTTCATCTATAAATGCTGTGCCTGCTGCTCTTAAAGAATAAATTGCCTGTGTTACAGTAAAAAAAAAGTGTGCTGGTGACGTGCAGCAGGAAATGGCTAGCAAACTGTTAACAGGCTCATAGTTACTAGGCATCCCATCCAAAAGACAACAGGCTCAGGAGTGCAACCCTCCCCCCAATGCTACACTGTAGTGTCAGCAGTCTGTCTACCTGTTGTTGGAATAGAACCACAGCCTTCTGCACCAAAAGGAAGTGTACTACTTATTGCACCACTGACACTAATGATGAACAGAACAACTATGAAACTCAGTGACAGATATTGATAGACTGTAATCCTCAGTGATTTACAAATAAATCCCATAAAATTAAAGAAGTCCTGGTAGTTGCTGTGGAGGTTTAAGGCACTTGCCTATCAATAATTAAGGTTCAGGTTTTCACTCTAGCAAAGACACTTAAGACAGTGCTCCTAACGAAGACATACACACACGCACACACACACACACACACACACACACACACACACACACACACACACACACACACACACACACACACACACACACACACACACACACACACACACACACACACACACACACACACACACACACACACATCCACACATTCTGTGTACTCACTGTTGGATTGGATCTTTTGCTTGAGGAACTGTCTGTTTCTCTGTGTGGACATCATCTTCCTCTAATGTTTCTAAAAGCAAAAGCAATGTTACAGTCTCCCCCTTGTATTAAAATCTTCCACATATGTTGCCAGTCAGCTTTATAAATGACAAAATGTTGTATTTTCTCTACTGTCTGATAAGCACTGCTGCTACTTAAAATCTCTTTTTAATTTCTCCAAATCATTTGGGTTTCAAATACCGTGACAGGAATGGACCCCATTCCTACGTCAAAGTACGATTAGTTCACAAAATTAGTATTGTTTCACTCTGAGATGTTCATAGGTTCATAGGTGGTTACTAGGCTGGCTATCTGGGGGCATTTACAAGCCTATCATATCATTTTGTGGCTTAACCACCACCTTAGTATGGGGGAACTATACCCATATTATTGCTGTGCTCTGTGTGAGCAGTGACACAAAAGAGGGTATCCTCTGGTATATATCTCCCATCCCATCCCCAAGATTTCTCATTTCTCTTGAACAAGGCCAGTGCTCTGCCTGCTCACATGAATTTTTTTTGTTCATAGGGGGGGTCTTTTTGGGTGATGAATCTATCCCTCCTATCGTCCTATTAATAGCCGTGTCAAGGTTTAAGTCTCCCGCCCTTGTGGCTCTGATGTCAGCCAGTAGTGCTCTTCTCAGCACCCGCAATGTGCCCAGTAATGACTCCTGCAATTCGTATGGAGTTACATGTATTGGTAGCATATCTAAATACGACTGTAGAGACCTGTTGCTCCTACTACTATTGGAACTGTCTGGGTATCTTTCTTCCTCATTGCTCTTGTTTCTGCCTGCAAATCCTGATATTTTATGACTTTGTGTCTCTCTGTATGCAAGTCACTGTAGTCACTGGGTGTGGCAATTTCAATGATCAATGCTACTTTTGTCTTCTTTTCTTCGACCACTATATCTGGTCTGGTTTTTTAGCATGTATCTTTTGAACTGTTGGTAATTGATGAACCCATGTGATGTAGACTTCTTCATTTTCTATGATGCTTTGTGGCTCATTTTTCCAGTGTTTTCCAGCCACTTCAGTACCACAATGTTTGCACAATCCCTAGTGCAACAGTCTTGCCACATTATTATGCCTTTCAGTAAACAGTTCTTCTGCCATTAGTATGCTGCAACCAGCAACGAGGTGTGCAACTGTTTCCAATTTGGTTTTACAAAACCTACATTTGTCTGTTTCTCCCACATGTTCAATGGACTTTGTAAACCAACGTGTACACAGCCCGCTATCTTGGGTTGCCAATATTAACCTTTCATCTCTTGGTTTGAATTCACCTCTCCTCAACCATTCCTGTGTTTGATCCTGATCAACATGAGGTTCTTCCAGAAGTTTTCTATACTTGCAACTATATTTATGCAGTTTCCACATTTCTTGCAGTCTCATCTGATCCTTCACCTTATATCCTTTCTTTTGTTTTTTGGCACATTCAGTTGCTGCTTGATTTTTATCTACTTCTGGTTTGATTTCCATTCCTGCTTGATGGTGATATGCTTCTGCTAGATTAAGCAGAGAAGTCATCTCAGATTTATTTTCCTCATGTTTCACAATTGTCACTACATTTGGGTCTTGTGAGGTCAGCAGATATGTGAGGAGTCCCCCAGATCTATACATATAATCAGTTTCAAGGAGGCCCATCCCTCCTTCAGAATGGGGAATATATAATCTTGGTATGCACTGATATTTATAAATCATTTGCTGAGCATGAAGCACCCTACTTGTTTTCCTATCTAATATATCCAACATGTTTTGGGGCCAGTCAATCACTCCAAAACTGTAAGTTAGGACAAGAAGAGCAAATTGTTTTTTTAGCTTGGATTTTGTTCCTAGATGTCAGTGCTGTTTTCAGGATTAATTTGAGTCTTCTGAAGTATTCCTTATGAAGTTTTATATACATTTGTTCATGTTTTATTGTTGATCATTCATCAATTCCCAAATATTTATGCACTCCTTCTTGCTCAAGTTCTTTTATATCACATTCTTGTCCTAAACTGATGTTTTTCTGGTGTTGCTGTTTTCCTGCTTTAAACATTGCTTTTGCAAATTTATCAAGATCAAATGACATTCTTATATCATCTGAAAAAGTTTTGATAACTTGCAGTTGTGCTTTCAGTTCCTCATCTGATGAGCTATACAGTTTTAAATCATCAACAATGAGAAGATGAGAAGTCTTTACACTTTGTTGTTTTCTAGGAGTCAAATTATAGCCATGGCCTAAGCTATTAAGTAGACAGCTTAATGGGTTAAGGCAAGACAGAATAGCAGCAGTGATAGAGAGTCACCCTGGAATATCCCCTTTGAATTTTTATTCCTGGGATAATAATTTGTCCTTTATCATGGCTTAATTGCAAAGTGGTCTGCCACTGTTTCATGGTCACTGTAATGTAGTCGATCAGTGTAGGGTATATCTTATACATTTTTAAGCACTCTTTTATCTATGAATGTGGGATACTATGAAATGCTTTTTTTGTAGTTAATTCCATGCCATACTTAGATTCTTCCCCTTTTTACAGTTCTCCACTATGACTTTATTTAACAACAAATGATCCTCTGTTTCATATGCTTTCTTTTATTGCCCTTTTGTCCTACTGCCATAATTGAGTTTTATTCTAAGTGACTATAAACTGTGTCGGCATCAATTACCGTGTATAGTTTATACGTCGTCAGAAGGCAAGTTATTGGTCTATAATTTTTAAGGTAGCATGCAGGTTCATTCTTAAGTAGGAACATTGTTTTTCCTGTTGTTAACCAGGTTGGTGTCTGTTTGTGGTGCGCATATAAATAGTTCTTACTCATGGTTAATCGCCCTGCAAAGATGTTAATACTTTCAGCCAAAAGTTAGGTACCACTGAGAGGCCTGGGGTTTTCCATTTAGAGGCTTTTCTTAACTTTGTTTCAGTCTCTCATCCCATTTCATATCCTGTACCTTCAAACCTCTTATTCTTTCTTTAGCTTCTTCTATCCTTTTAGCATCTTTGTTATGTTCCACAGAATCTTCATAGATACTTCTCCAAAATGTATCTATTTCTTCTTTTTTTGGTGGTCTTTCAATTCTTTTTACCTTATTTCCCAAGTCTCTATAAAACTTTTTTGTGTCATCAATAAATTGCTTATTTTGTACTTTTCCTTTATATTTATCTTCTTATCTTCTAAGTCTTTCTGCATGTGCTGAAATTTTTAGTTTTTTATTTGTGATAGTGCATGATAGATCCTGATCTGTTCTAATATTGTGCATTGCTTTTATCACATCTATCTTTCTTAGTATTTTTGTTGATCTGTTACCTCTTCTATAGTCTTCTAACAGTGACACTTCTTGTCTTAATTGCTTTATAGTTTTCTCTATTCAATACTTTCATGATGGTATTCGATTTCTCCCCTTCCTTTCCCTCACTACCCTGTGTTCTTGTGGTAGAACTTTATCAGTTATTAATTTAGCTGCACAGTAATATATCCTGTTTACTTCAATTATAGCGCATAGATCTCTATGAGCAGTCCTAATTACTGTGTTCATTTGTTTTATCAGACTTCTGACTTCTTGTGTTTTATTAAGCTTCTGCAGTCTATTTCTTTCATTGATCTTGATATATCTGTCTATGTCTATTACATCAAGCAACTCTTCTCTTATCTCATTTTCTTCCAAACTGAGGGCACATCCCTTGTTTTCCAATTCCTGTGGGCATTCTATAGAAGGTTCTATAACATCTTCCTGTGGCACATTCTCTTCAATTTCATCTTGTGCCATCCGTTGCTCTATCATATACAAACTCACTGGCCTATCAATCCTCAGCATTGACTGCATCACAGTTTCCACAGTTTCCTGTTCCTTCCCTTGCTGCCTAGATTTAAGTGACCGTTTATACTAGTTTCCTGTGTTAGACTTCAAATTATCTTCATATGGCATATAAATCATTCGCTGAGCATGAAGCTTTAAGTGACCGTTTATACAAATTGCTTCCTTTACCAATGGTTTGCACTTAATTTGGATATCCATTGCTCTATCCTATTGTGGTGCTTTCTGAATTAGATTTTCTACACTGAATCCTTCACTTTGCACGTACTCCATAACTTCAGTTTCTATTTCTTTAACTTCTCCATTACTAATCTCCTTTTCTACTTTTTCTCTGTCTTATTATTTTGTATTGTAAAGTTTTCCATGTCTGGAATCCTTTGTCTGTATTTCTCTTCAAATATCTTTGGTGCTGCTTGTTTTGTATTGGTTAGTTTTGCTTTCTCTTTTGTATAAATATGACACAATTTTAAATCTCTTTTTCTTTCCCATGTCGAAATTTCTTCTTCAAATGTTTCCTGATCGTCCTGTTTCTCCCTACGTTGGGGACTCACTCCACCCTGCTGTGATGTAACCTGTGTTAGACCTTCTACACCAAATCCTTCACTTTGCAGGCACTCCATAATTTCAACTTCTATTTTTTTAACTTCTGCTTTACTAATCTTTTTTTCTACTTTCCATCTTTGTGATTTTATTGTGAAATTTTTCCATATACAGATGCCTTTGCCTGTATTTCTCTTCAAATATCTTTGGGGCTGCCTTCTTTACATTGATTAATTTGACTTTCTCCTTTGCATAAATATTGCACATATTAAATCTCTCTTTCTTTCCGATGTCCATATTTCTTTTTTATACCTTTCAAATATCTCTTGGTTTTGTTGTTTATATTTTTGCACTTCCTCAGATGCTTCTTCTTCCAAACAGATCAAGGTTTCTTGATCTATATACTGTTTTTCACAAATTTGTTGTATTAACAAACACAATTTTCCATTTGAAGCTTCTGATAGTTTTTCTTGTGGAAGTATTTTTCTTTTCTATAATTTATCTCTTAATTTTATTTATTTATTTGTAGTTTGTTAACCAGGAAAGTCCATTGGGTCGGAATGAACCCTTTTTCAATTGAGGCCAGGGGAGGAAAGCTCCAGTTTAATTGTTTTGTATATCTTGTGTCTGGAAATGCTAGGCTTTTTGCATAATATTAACAATACATAATTTCTTTCTTATCCTCAGTAGTGCACTTTACCGTCTTTATGGCTCTTCTTTAGCCTATCAGTTTTTGTGTAGACATCCAGATGCTGTGCAAGGTTTGGAACATCCAAACTTTATGTTTTCTGTGATGGTCTTAGTTACAATCAACAATGACTCGTAAGGCTTTTGGGCTGTTTTACATCAATGTCTCCTTTAGCATATACCTATCCAGACATATCATGCAGCCAGAAATGTAGCAGAGGATCCAGCTAAGGAAAAGGTAGTGGTCTAAAGACTCTTCATTACCAAGATAGACATGAAATCATGTCACTAAAGTCTGTCTGCTATTTACTCTTGTGTGGTGACCTGTGTCATACATAACATGCCATTAAGCACCCAACCCTCCTCTAAAGTAATACAAAACATTAAAAATCAAAGTGACATGCACATTTTAGAATAATTCCCACAATAATATGCATATTCCAGTATAAGTCCATGTTTATTCTCCAATAATTCAGATAATGCATTCTAAGAGCAATGATGTATATAACATGTCTGTTAATATAATGCAGTTTTCTGAAAGGGTATCACACCACATACAAGAAGAAAAAAAATGTCCTTACTGATTTTCTGTAATTTCTAATCTATGAAATGCAAAAACATGATCCATGATGTTTCTAGATGTGTTTTTAGTTTTGTGATATAACTAGAAATTTGACAGTTGTTATGGTCCCCATTGCTCTGTGAAGAAATGTTAGTAATGGTATAAACAACAATCTCATATTCCTCTGGGCCATAATGACACATTCTGCATTCAGACCAAAATGACACATTCTGCATTCAGACCAAAATAACACATTCTGCATTCAGACCAAGGCACACAGTGTTAGCAGCTGTGGTGGGCACTGAAGTCAGTGTGGACCTGTTTGAAAAAAAAAAAAAAAAAAACAAATAGCCATATAACTGTAATTTCTGAAATGATGGGTTGAATGTATTCTGTGGCCATGCAGCTCAAACTGTGAGCACAGACTGCATCCAGATAAATACAATCTCTAGTTACAGGCTAAGATGAGATGATTCTTATTGATATCATACTTTGAACATCTTGAATCTGCCCAGTATTTCTGTAAACTATCCTTACATAAAAACTGTGATCTACCAATGGCACAGAAAGGGTGAAAACAGGGAAAGGGTAATACATGTTGCCACAATGAAGGAGGTGTATACGGTTCAGCATTCAGCCATTTTCATAACACACATGGTATGTGACATACAACTCTGCTAAAAAGAGTCAGTGGTACGAGGGTGATGCTGGATAAAATATACTGCAGACCAGCAATATACTGCTGCACTGACATCACTATTGTGTACAGCTCCTTGTCAGGTCCTGTTTACCCTCATGCCCAAATAATTTTGTTGCCTCTGTGTTACAAACGCTAAAAATTATTGCTTAATTTTTTCATGGATTGTTACAGTCTCTAAAACATAGTTAAACATAACAAGCATACTGCCTAACTGGAATGGATCTACACATTACTAAGTAATAATATTTATTGGACAAAGCTCCCAATATTACCCTGACAGATTAAAAGCCATCTCACTGTATTTAATATAATACAGGCTTCTTTGTGGTGATCTCTGCTCGGTATTCTTCTCTTTAACCCACCATACCCTTTATCCACCCATCAAAAATTCTGTCCTATAGTTGTAACCCCAGCCTTACCTTATTATTCTAACTACTTACTTAATCCTCAGCATATAAACATGATTATTCTTAATGTACTTTCCATTTCCAGTGTCTCTCTTTTTTTTTTTTGTGTATCAGGCTCTCTCACTGTGTAAACAGTGCCGTGCTTGGACAGAATATACCAACTATCTACCTAGGTTATCCCCAGGCTGGAAAGAAACTCTACTTACATTCAATGGCTGTGAGCACTAATGACTGCAGAAACAGCCACCCCTATGAACTGTACACTACCCAAATCAGGATGGCACAACGCAGACATTCATATGAACTTCTACATAGAAACATACAGGACTACTTCTCCAAACACCAGTCTTAATATCATGTCATATCAGGCTAAAGCACGTACAAACAGTTAATAATTGACAAAATCCTATATTATTTGATGCTTTATGCAAACAGTATTTTAATAGTGCCTCTACTCCACCCCTGCCAGCAACACTGTTAGTATGGCAAGTAATCTCAACACATTGAAGAATCCCAGTGGTACAATGGGACACAAAGCTGATAACAGTGGTATGAACAGACAGCTGAAAATGTGCATTAACAAATTAACAAAGGACTACCAGACTTTCATTAATTACCCACTTAGCAGCATTAGTCATGAACTTAAGTAAGCTATAATTTTATCATTCTTTCATTAGAAGAAGAGGATTACTTAACAGTCTATTTATCTGTTCAGTCTGTATTGAGAAAAGCACTGCACAAAATTTACCTAGGCTTACTTGTTCCATTTTATTGCCAATATTAAGGCTATAATATGTAATATGTGCTTCATTTCAGACACATGAATTAAGATGAATAATGCTTACATATTTCACAATCTTTTACATGTAAACACTACTGCCTCAGCACTTTTCTCTTCCACTTCAGCATCAGCATCCCCTGACATTTTCACCCTCCACAATTGGGCACCAGTGCCTTATGCATATACCCTCTAAACATAGACAGATACAGTGTTTAAACCAGGCCATCAGTATCCTAATACCATTCTAATTGGGATTCGAGCACCAGTAACCCCAACGTTTCTAACCTTCAGTTTTGGAGCCCAGTTCTACTGGCAGAGTATTCCCTGGCACCTGTGTCTGTTGTAGATGGACACCAGTAATACTGATACCTCAATACCTTTATAGTATATTTACATTTCAGCTCTAATGTGGTGGGTACATGTGCTTTCTAAATATGGGCAACAGTGTACTGCAGACCTGCACCTCCTACACATGAGCAGCTGGCCATAAAGGCTACCGATACTTTTATACTATGAATATGTTCAATTTCACAGTTCTAGAAAATAACACAAGAAATAAAATCTTGTGGCAGACTCTTCCCCCAGTAAACCATATTAGGGTCACTCAGAAGTGATTGTGTCACTACAGTTTGCCTTCATATATTACATGCCTGCAAAAATGATACAAACATTCTGCATACTTCTAATGTCTCACTGGGAAGAAAAACATATATAATGGCCACTGCAACATACCATTATCTTGCCATATCATCAAACCATTTATCTTTTTTTCAGAATCCTATGCTCCACAACTAACATTCACCAATAGGTGAATAGTTTTACCAGCGTCTTCCAGCCATACACAGTTTTTTTGCCACTACTCACCCCCAATTCTATACTTCTAACATAAACCTTATGATGGACATATATAATTGTCTCTGAACCTGCTTTATGCCCCACCCCTTAACTGCAATATTAATTTTTTTCTGCCCTACCTAGTTCCTTCCCTTGCAGCTTTTAATTTCTAAGCATTAATCACATGATCTGTTATCAGTGTGACAAGTCCACTAATGCACCTCTTCAAATGCTCAATGCTCAACAACTATTAGTGCATAAGTATCTTTTATATTGTGATAGCTGTTTCAATTTCATATGAAGGTAATATAATTAGCAAATGTATGTTTAATTGTTAAGGCTGGTCATGTACATTTCTGAATGTCTGTTTAAAAGCGCTTGTAATATGCTGGAGTTTTTGTCTCTCTGGGCTTTGTTGAAAAGAGATTGTTGACCAAATATAGACAAACCTGGTAAACAAAAAAAAAATAAAAATAAAATAAATTTTAACCTGATGCTTTTAGGCACATACTGATCCCCTAGCCCAATTTCCCAAGAATTCTATCTGGTTAAGTGAATTGGTCAGAGTCAGCAGTGGGCAAATGAAGGCTGAGAGAAGCAAACCATGTATTACAGGAAGCAGCCTTAATTTTCTGCATCAACTGCCAGTCCAAAGATTCCAAACGTGTTATAGGCATAAAACCAACAGCTTTCAAATCTTTCAGCTACAAAAGCAAATTATTGCTAACATGGACATATGGAACAGTCTTCAGCAAAGGTTGCTGAACCAAACTGAAGGAAGGAGGTAATGCCAACTAACAAGTGGCAGAAGGAAAGCTATTCTGACAGTGAAGGTAGGGCAGGACATATGCAATTGTTAGTTAAACAAAAAAGTAATATTTTATATAGAGAGGGAAGGTTGCAGGCACATAATGTAGGCCAAACAGGTCATATCTGCTGACATACAAGCACACAGTTCTAGACATGTGTTTTAATAGCTGTACTGATGTCAGGTTTCTGGTAACCAGAGCTCTGTTTTACTAACCATGTCATTTATTTTGGGCTGAAGTTATTCTTTGCCATATGATTCTATTGTATAGAAAAAACAGAAATAGTTAGAAATATTGTGTTTTTGTAACTTTTTTTTTACAACAGGATTGAAAAATTGGGAAAGAAGTCATCTAAATGTGCAGGATGTTACAATGTGTGGGTGTTGTTCTCCTTTAAACAATTCCTTTCTCTTATGATATCATTTATTTATAAAGGTATTCTACCATAGGGAGTTGTTTTTAAATTTCTCATTATATTTGGTGCAGAGCAGATAGGGGCTACCTTATCATTACAGTTAATATGAGTCAGAGACATGAGGAGCAGCTTTAGCAATGGAATCCATTTATGGAGCACTGCTGCAGATGTGAGGTCAACAAATACCTGATGGTTTGCTTTAAAGAAGCCCCTAAACTGAGGTATTTACAAGGGGAAGTACGACCAGTTTTAAAGAAAAAGGTCACTAATTTATGATCTGATTTAACAAGGCAGAATGGGACATATGGAGATGTACATGAAGTTGTCATATTTGTGAGGAATAGTTCAAGGATATCTAGACCCTTAGTTGGATGGTTAACTAGCTGTAAAACCAGGTTAACATGTATAATATCAAGAAAGATTTGGACATATTGACCACTGGCAATGTAGGTGAGTCAATTTGTTGACGGATGGTTGTAGTCCCCTCACTAGAAAGGTATTGGGTTTAATGGGGATTTCATTTAATGTGTTAAGATAGCTAAGATGCTCAGAAAAGGACATACAGAATGTTCTGTAACTAACTATAAAGTGGTAATTAGTCTTGTTTATGGTGGTCTGGACATCCAAGAATTCAAATGTAGGGTCTCAAGAAGTCTGTCATGAACAGACTATATTCCTGACACATATGGATACTCCCTCACCACTGCCATTACAGGCTCTATGCCCAGAAATAGAGGTAGTACTTTCATTGCTCTGAAGCCACATTTCTGTAACTACACCTACATGAATGTGTTCAATTTGCAGGACAGCCTCAAGTTCTGGCATTTTTTACAAGAGTCAAGGAAATGAGTGGAGCCACATTAATGTGTTCCAAATTAGAATTTATTGTCCTGGAATGTCCATTAGATAGACTGTGCCTAAAAAGGCACCAAGGGGGCTATAATGGCTTTAGCTACAGTGTGAAAGTCTTGCTCTGAATGGTTGCAAACAATCTCTAGCAAAGCAGGAAGGCGTGTCAGATATAGAGGAAAGAAGTGTTCTACATGTGTTCAAGTCCCACATGCCCAAAACCTACTTTCTTGAAACCAAGGACTCAAAGCATCTTGTAGCTTGGGTAGGCTACTACTCATACTCAAAATATGAGTTCAGGCAAGCTGCTGTTGCTGCAGCTTACCCAAAAACATTTGAGTTTGAGTGAGGCAAGCACAGCAACCATGGTGAAGGTGGGGAAGGGGTAGGAGTGTGAATTAGACCACCAGTGGGGAAGAGAGACTTAGGCTTAGAGAGCCAGAGGTGAAATTCTTGGGGTTAGGGAGCCAGAGGGGAAGCTTTAGGATTAGGGACCATGAATTTTAGGGTTAGAGTTATGGTTCTGGTAAGATTAAGGGAGTTAAGTAGTTATAGGAGATTAAGTTAGTTGAAGTTTCAGCACTTGCCTATTCGAGCAAGTGGCAATAAGCAAGTGTATCATAAGCAAATAGCATGTTAGCACTTGGAGTAAGCCCAGAGAAAAGACGTCCACACATTAAATGGGAATTATTTTTGCTAATGACAGATTTGAAGTCCCTCAACTATGTATTAATTTATAGACATCATTATATAAATGTAATAAAAATGCATATTAAAATTGGCCCATTCTTGTCAGGACCAAGAGATATTAAGTAAGGAACCAATTAGTGCTGTCCATTATCATTCATGTTATTTTCCCTAGCCAAGGAACTCAGAGCTAATGCGGGTCTATATTATATCATCGAACGCTTAAAATAGCAAATGATGAATAATCCATGTAAGTGAAAGCTTACAATCTCGAAAGCTCAGAACACAATTTTTTTCCAAGGGAAAAAAATCGCTGTCCCAAAAAAAAAAAAAAAAAAAAAAGGAAGAAAAAAATTAAATAATACATAAAGCGGGGGCCTTGCCCCCCACACCCCCTACTTAAATATACCAACTCCAAGATCACACTACAGTGCTGAAAATGGCAAAGTAATGGAAGTGGCCAAGCAAATTCTTTTCCTGGGAAAGAATTTGCTTAAAAGCCGCTTCGCTATTTTGCCTTTTCGTTGTTTTAAGTTCGACCAAGATGCATTTGATAGAATGCATCTTTGGTCATCTAATAGGAACCTGCTAATGCAATAAAAACAATGCTCATATCAAAGACTTTCAAATAAATGAAAACTATGAATCGAAAAATCTTGTTTTTTGTTGATGGTATTTTTGGCATTGACAGAGACTGATAATTGAAACCTGGATGGACCATGGCATTCAATTTTAACTGCCATAAAAGTTCTTTTTCTTCTAATTTAAGTGAAGTGGGTCCACCCCTCTTATTTTCACATACACTGTCAATAATCATAAACTCGAATTTATGACTTGGATTGTAATGTATGTGTTTTGCTAAAGCATTATTCAAATTAGCCTTCCCAACAGCATAAAGATTTACAAACACCAATATTTAGAATTACAATTAAATTTACCCAGTATATCATATTTATTATTTAGGATATGTAAAGACTTACCTATTTTAATATATTTACACCATTTACAGCATTCACATTTGTACATGCCATTATAAGGTGAAAATTCATATAACATTTGATGCTCTAAAAGACATTTGATGTTCATACCTCTCCTAAAGGTAAATCTGGGGTGTTCACCAACAATTTTCTGAATGTTCTGATCCCTAATAATAGGGGAATCCAGAGTATATGTTGTAATAAAACTCAATCTATCATTATTAGGTTCCAATTGATGTTTGATCTAGAACATCATGTACACTGAGGTTAGAGTGACATTCTAAAATTGTAAGATCTGAATTCAACAATTGGTTGTTTCATTCAATAATGGCTTAAGCCAACCTCTTACCCTTTTCTGATAAACCTCATCAACAAGTTCATTCAACCAATATTCAGGACATAATTTTCAAATTGTTACATTCATCAACAAAATCTGATTCCAACTAAACCATTCTGATTGAAATCTACAGTTAAAATGATCTTTTATTATATCCACATCTAGATAAGAAATTAAACTTCAGGAATTCAGTATAATTCATTATTTCTTCCATGAAAAGTATGACAGATTGTTCATCCCCTTTCCATAGAATGAATATATCATCCAAAAAACAACTTTTGTTTAAATACAGAATTTTTGCTTCTCCCAAAAGCCATTACTACATTCACAAAGTACCCCACATGAACCCCCATGGCAACACCAGTATTTTGGAGGTAATATTCCTGTTCAAACATAAAATATTTGTTCTTCAAAACTAATTCTAATAAGTGTAAGACCAAATCAATAATAGTACCTTCCACATGTTTCTCCAATAGAAATTCTCTCACCCAATTACATCCGATAAGATGGGGTATAACAGTGTACAAATCACGTACATCAATGGCAGTTAAAATTGAATGCCATGGTCCATCCAGGTTTAAATGATTCTATTTCTATAGGCAGTATTCTAAAAATGAAAGCACTTATGAGATAATGGGCTTATATTTGCCCATTTTAAAATAAATAAATATTATACAGAATTTGCACTTACATGTGAGATTTACATATATATACATATATTACTTTATATTTTAAATTTTATATATATATAATATATATATATATATATATATATATATATACATATATTTTTTATGTTTAGGGTCATTATG
Source organism: Protopterus annectens (assembly GCF_019279795.1). Classification (NCBI taxonomy): domain Eukaryota; kingdom Metazoa; phylum Chordata; order Ceratodontiformes; family Protopteridae; genus Protopterus; species Protopterus annectens. Next base: position 1,554,588,743 of record NC_056739.1, on the reverse strand, counting down.
AATTTATGTTTACCAATAGAATGTTCCTGTTGAGTGAATATTTATGTATCAGTACCTTTAATGTAATGTGCCTTTAAAATTTTCAAGTGATTTGGTGATGTCATTGTTTAAAATTGTATATAAGTGAAGCATTTTTAAAATGTATTTGTCTGATGAAGTTTACCTATGAGAAGTAAACGAAAGCGCTAACAAAACATTGTGACTGGGTGTTCATTTTTCATTTTTGTGTTTATTTTGGTTTAAAGTTGGAGAGTATTTTTAGAGACTGATAATTGTTTCAGTCATGTAAAAAAAATCACAGGCTTTGAGATATATATGGATTCAATTTAACAGATTTAATAGTAGTATTAAAACCAAGTACATAATTATAAAGCTTAATAGAGATTGTAAGACGAACTTTAGAGAAATATAAATTTGCAAAACAAAATACTTAATAACACTGAAAAATAAAACATGGTCAAATAATCCAAGTAAACATTGACCGTATTCTAGAAAATGCAGAATATAACATTAATAAATGGAAATAAATATTTTTCATATTTGAAGGCAGATTGCTTCTTGTTAAAATTATTTTACCAAAGGTATTTTTTTAAAACTTTTTTATTAAAATGTTGCAACAAAAAGAAACATAAAAAACAAAACAATATATAAAAATAAAAAACAAATAGCTATTTACAAAAGTCCATAACAAAGAAACTATATAATATGTAGTTAGAATGCAAACAATGAATATTTTTCAAGAAGATTTTTAAGATTTAGCCAAAATTTATAATAATGTGTAACATTTGAACTTCTCAACTTTATAGTAAATAATTCATTTTTACAAACAATTTTTGCTATATTAATAAATTCAATAACAGGAGTAATTCTGTTTTTCTAATTTTTAATGATTATTTTTCTTGCATTATAGAAACTACAGCCTTGTCTCTTCCCAAAACTCGTGTGTGTGTGTGTGTGTGTGTGTGTGTGTGTGTGTGTGTGTGTGTGTGTGTGTGTGTGTGTGTGTCTATATATATATATATATATATATATATATATGTGTGTGTGTGTGTGTGTGTGTAAAGAAGATAGAGACACTGTTGTTCACATTTTTATGGTATCATAGCAGACATAGCAATACATTTGAAAATCATAATAGACAATGGTGGAAACAATTTCCCTATAAAATCATATATAGTAAACACTAAAACTAATATTTGCTGTCAATTTTACAACTACCAGGCTAAATAGAAAATTATATTTAAATCTTTGCAAAGAAAAACAGAATTTTAAAAGTAAATTGATTTAAAAGATAATAAGTTTTAGTTTATAATATCAAATTATTTACAAAAGAAGACATATCTGTTTGATTCTAATTACATAAATATATTAAAACATATGAAATTATATTTATAAACATATACATTAAAAGTTGGGTTTTTACCTTATTTTCACTTTTCGTTAATATATGTGTAATGGAAACAGCAAATGGAATACTATGCTATAATTGTACGCAGAACACTAAAGTTAACAGATGAAAAAATAGAAGAACTTAATTTTTTTTTTTTTTTTTTTTTTTTACAAATGAATTGCTTGGCAATCAATAACAGACTGTTATGAATGTAATACAAACATATAGAAAATTATAAATGGAAGAATAGCCAAAGTTCTATACATTCCAATAAATCCTGTGTGATACAACTCAGACTGATATCAGACATCTGCTATATCGTCAACCTTGAAAAAATTATAGAATACAAGACTGTAAATTAACATGAACTTTCTAAATGCAAAGAAGTCAATAACTCTAAATACTATCATTATCAATAGTTTAACAATGTTAGCAGCATTAAACACTCAGCATTGCTATTTGCAAAACAAACCAGTCCCCAGTGAAACAGGTCAGCTTCCCAAATATAACCATAAACTAAGCAAAGCAATAGCATGTGAAAAACAATAACAGGTGCACTTTTAAATGTATACTTGCACGCTCAATTAAAAAAAAAAGTAGCTTGACAGAAATTTTTGTATGTTTTCAGCTATGATTATGAATGTATGAAAGCTTTCCTTGGAAAGATCATATGCATTCAAACATGTATGTATGCACTTTCACATGTATGCACTCTTACAGGCTCGTATATACACACACAGACACACACAGACACACACACACACACACACACACACACACACACACACACACACACACACACACACACACACACACAGCGAGTGTTCTGCTGCTGGTGTTTGCTGCAAGCAAAGCAAAGCAGCCAGCAGCAGAAAAAAAATCGTATAAGGTTAAATTTCACTGAACGAGATAAGTGGGAAATGAAGAGCACTGAGCAATGGCTTGCTTTGTGCATGATTCAAATGGCTATCCACTTCTAAACTGAAAGTATATTACCTCCACACTGCTTTTTGTACAAAATATGGAAAATACTTTGGCTCCAGGCAACCAATCACTAGTGCTTACCTGTGATACCAATAATAAGTTAAAAAGATTGTCTCTATGAGTATATGACTTGCCACCACTGCTAACAGATATAACTGGTGTCAACAGTAGACACAAAGGGAGTGAAAAAGAAAGCATATAGGATTAATATCATGGTAAAGCAATGCATTTAATATCAATGCCTAGTAATTATCTGGAATACAAGACAACATTAGGGAAATTTCTAAACAGAAGAAGAGAGCAGGTCATTGTGGTGTTTTCCAAGGCCAAAGACTTGGCATCAGTGGGACCAGACAACATCCCAGGTTACCTTTGAAACAACTTAAAACATGACCTAGGAGACCCACTTGGATCCCTGTTTAACCACAGCCTGCAAACTGGCTACGTTCTGGAGGAATGGAGGACAGTAACAGTAATCCCTCTGTGACCATCAACTGACCCTGGGAATTCTAAGCTTGACTAGCCTCATCTGCAAGGCCATGGAAAGAACAGTTATGGACTTTATTAACACGGACATAGGTAACCTCCAAACTCTGGAACTGACCCAGTTCAGATTTATTAAAGGCAGATCATGCCTGTTAAACATTGTGGACTTCTCTGAGAAAGTCACCAAGGCCCTGGATGAGGGAAAGACAGTGCATACCACCTATCATGACCTAGCTAAGGCATTTGGAACAATCACCCACTCCAGTATTACAGAGAAAATTTTCCAGTTGGGAATTAACCCCTAAATTACCAGATGAATAGCCAACTGGCTCAACAAAGAGAAATAAAAAAAAAATAAATAAAAAAAATAAAACATTATTATTCCCGTTAGGAAATCTGTCATCTCTGCTAATTATATTATAGACAGCAACCCCTAAGTGTAGACACAGGGGTATGTGATTTGAGTACGCAGGTTGATAGCAATCTGAACTTTGACCACCATGTATCCACAGTAATAAGGAAATCCTTCGATGTGGCACATCATATCTAGATCTAAGGATGTTATAATTCTATTATACTAGGCCCTCATCAGACCAATAATTAATTATAATGCACCCTTTTGCATGTACCTAACCAGATACCTGCAACAACTGGAGAAACCACAGATGTTTCTCGACAAGAAAGTACAGGGTATACAAAACAAGTGTTACTCAGAAAAGACTGAAAGCCCTATCACTGTATTCTGTCTCCTACAGGTTGCTAATGGGTGACCTGTGCCTGGTTTACAGGGCAGTCTCTGACCCAGCCCTGATAGAAATGTTACACATTCATAATTCAAACTGCAGGAAGGTCACTCGCTCCAAGGATCTTAGCATAGCCTCTTCACATGAACAGGTCATTCTGGAAAGATAGATACATCTCCCAGAGACTGCCACTTCTCTATAACAAGCTTCCAGTTCACGTGAAACCCTCTTTAAATGCAAACTAGATCAATGGATGGGTGACCACAAATTCACTCCTGGGGTTGCTCGCATGTCCCTCTTGGACAGGGGAAGTCAGTATCAACTACCATAGACCCTTACCTCTGGGAACTTCACTCATATAACCATTGAGAATTGAGACAACTCAGGATAAATATGGCTAGGCTTGTAAGGGCTCTAGGACCTTTAGTGTGGTAACCTTCTATGAACATACAAGAAAAAAAGTATCACAAAAATCAGAGTGGGATCCTTCAGGAAACAGTTTATTTGCAGTTTAGGGCTTTAGTTCCACAAATAGGAATGATGCACTTCCATCCTGTTTGTCTAACAAAAGCTGTAACCTATAAATAAATGCATTTGTTTTATGTTTCAAGATAAACTACAACAAGCAGACATTAAGAACATTTCAATTGGTAAAGTGTAGCAGTTCCTCATAATGGCACTCCTTTAGTGATACACCTGAAGAGAACACTCTGAGGAAGGTTGGGTGTAGAGCCAGACTCGATTCAAAAGTAAACAAAAAAAGTGCAAGGCACAGCACCAAATCATACATTAGGCAACTGCAGTTGCAAAGTGTAATGGCTCTCATTGCTGGCTGTAATCATCTGTAGAGATTAGATAATGGGAAACGCATTTACAAGCCAAACAACATACATTATTATGCAAAGTCCAACCCAGCTAAAAGCACTTATGTAATAATTGCACTTTAAGCAAATGCCAGTGGAAGACTGAATACTGCCTTATCAAGACAACCCATGAGAAAGCTTGCTAGCAAAATAAAACCTTAATGAAACACTTGCAAAGTAAACTTTCCTGACCTTAGAAAGGTACTTTTGGGAAGGGACTGTGTAGCTGTGACATCACAGAACAGGTGGCTCCCTGCTTGTTTTGAAGCAGAATGCAAGTATTGCTGTGGTGATACAAGTTAGGGGAAGGGAACTTAGAAGTAAACTACAGCAAGTTAATAGTCGTTCTGATGTCAAACTCTTAGAGACAGCAGAAAGCTTTTCTATAGAGTGAGATTTATTTATTTAGAGCCAGACTTTTACAGTATACCAAAATACCGGACTACTTGAGAAAAACAGTCAGGTTAACTGTATTTAAATGCTGGACTGTCCATTCTTTTTAGTGCAATCGGGAAACAGGAGTGAAAAGTGCAGAAGTGTTGAGAGATTTAGAATTTTATCTCATTGCTGCACCAGTAATTTAACTATCCAAAAATGTTTCCAAAGGTTAGGCAACCCCAAATGTACATCTTGTCATAACACTAGCAAGGCACTTACTCTTTCAGCTTAGTCACTCAACATCTAAGAAAACACTTAAGCAATAATATAAACCTCCCTTCATTTGAAACAGCCAGTAGAATAAATGGTGTGATAGAAAGTTACTTGCATGGTAGGAGCACAGTACTGGAGTGAGCTGTTTGAGAGATTTTGAATCACTGAAGGTAAGAACCTAAATGTTGAATACATGGCTTAGAAGGAGAAAGCCTTGACTATGACTCAAAAGACACAGGTTTGAGTAACATCCTGGATGCTATAAGGAGCCTTTGAAGGGAGGAGGTAGTGAGCAACTTCAGTCCATGTTCCCATCTCAGGAGGAAGGAGGTAGGTTGACCCAGCATTGCAGTGGCCTCTAGCGGAGGTTAGGGAAGACTTTTGCAGGATGAAGGGTAACAGCCTAGCATTACATATGCAATTTGCAACATTCAGCCCTGTAGTAGGAAGTCAGTGGATATACAGTCACACATATGCAGCGCAGGGCCATTTCTTGCCATCCCATTCATTTGTGAGGATGCCAGATCAAAAATGGGTTGGGCACCGAATAATTAAGTAAAAAAAAATTATTTTTATCACAGTGCAATACAGTCAACAACAGGCCTTGGGCCACTTGGTTGCTTCACAATTAGTGTCCACTCTTAAATGTGTTCAGTCCTGCTCTGAAGGCTAGGGATAGCCACTCACACCAGTACAGAGAGAGATAGTGGTTCTACAACAAGAAAGAGAACAACTGGCAAGATTGTGATGATAACTGATAATAAGCTCTTGTCATGGCTGCCTAATTGATGGCCTCATGTGCTGTTTTACTTTAAAAGGTACTGTAATAGATGTCTTTTGAATTTTTGAAGTTCAATTCAGAATTCTCTATGATGCTATATTTTTTCTAACTAAGCATTTCAAATGCTTGAAAGGACAGAGGATTATGATAACAGCTTCTGTCGTATCCTACTTATTATGTGTTGCCGAGAAATGCGCATTGAGAATGAAGCTTCAGAGATTAATTGTGGCATTCATCTGGAGGACATATAACAGACAGTTATGACTTGATACCCAGTCATTCTTGCATGTAGTGCATAGAGCTTTGTCTGTTCCATGTACTACTAGTTATAGAAAAAAAAGGGAGAAGGTGTGGGATCATGAAAAGTTTTACCAGCTTTGAAAGACAGTAAAGTACCCAGAACTGTCAAGCAGCAGCATACCTGTTAACTTCTTTGTTAAGAATTGAGGACAAATCAAAATAATGGGGGTGCAAAGGATCAGAATCAGAGACAGTTTTTAAATATTGCTCTATTTCACTAAAAAAAGTTAATAGTACAGCACGATTTGGATCAACGTGCATTTTTTGAAAAATAAGCATTATTAAACTCTAATGCCTAGCATTATTGACTGACTGTAATCCTCAGTGATTTACCAGAAAATCAATAATATAAGGAACAGGGCAAAAATATGAGTCAAAATCAGTGGATGTTCTGCAACATCAAGGTCAGCTGAGATACAGTGTCAGCAGACAGAAGCAGAATACTCCTCTGTAGAACTAATTGCTTTAAAAGCTGTTTACTTCATGCCGACACACTTTCCGTTTGTAAGTATGGCACAGCAAAGCATCTAACAGCTTTAAAAGCTGTTTTACAACCTGCCATTGTTCTTTGCTAGCCATTACCATCCACTCCTGGTCCCTAGTGTAAGACCTGATCTTAACATCACTTAGGTGTCATTGACATGTTTTTGTTAAGCACCCCTAAGCACTGTTAAGACCAGATTTTACTCTAGGAAAGCACTTAATAGGTTTATTTTTCCCAGTTTCAGAGTGCAGTCACAGCAGTCCATTCACTACATCACTTTTAGACATAAAGGTTATGGTGTATATTCTGTATCTGCATCTGTGACAAAAAGGAAAATGTGGATTTCTTGTGAGCTAAATGTACTGATATTTGCAGTAAATATTCTGTAAACCTATAAAAAGAAGAAAATAATTTCAACAGCCAAAACATGAGCTGTATATTTAGTTCATGTATGGAATATCACAAAATAATATCTGTGCTCCCATAGAATGGACCCCTTCTAACTGTTAAGAAATAACATAAACTGTATACAAATAAAAGTGGTGGTGACTAATTTTTGAGTGTAGAGTCCTCAGATACACATACACACTCACAAAGAGTGCAGGAGTCAAAGGATCCAGCCGTACCAAATTCCTCACTATTTACCAGTTTTGAGGGCAAAATAATGGGGAGTTATCAATTCCTGGGTGGCCCCTTTAATTACTGATTTTTTTATACGACTTTACATTTATAGCTGAAGTCACCACCCATTGCCAGGGTACAGGGACATGCTTGATAACATCAGCTTTGTGAGGCAGTGCCTGAGTGCCTGTCTGACTCTTGGAGACGTGGGACTGGCAGAAGATTTCAAAAAATAATAAAAAAAAAAAAAAAAAAAAAAATCAGTTGTTAACAGCTGCCAACTTGCGGGCAGCTTGTGGGGACTGGAGAAATCTCACTTTAACTGGACACAATTTTACGATTCAGAGGTGGACTGCTATCAACTTTCTATGGCTGCTTATCATGGCATGGCCCTGTGGATGCATTTGTTGATTGGGCAAACAGAAAGATGATTTTTTTTGGACTTGTAGTGGTCAACTTGACCCCTTGACCAAGAAGAAGGTAAACAGAGTGTGAAGGGAAACATGGCGTTGGTTAGCCACTGTCTTGATTCTTGGTGGGAGGGAGATGACAAGGCAGGTTTTAAGGCAAGTCGCTGCAAGGTCCATGTGTACCTGTGTGGGGGTGTTGGTCTTGGGTTTCACACAGAAACAGACTGGGTGGGAGTGCGTGCTATAGATAACCGCTGTTTTTTGTCAGGGTTCATGAGAGCATTTGTTTGGCAAACGTACACTTTATCGATTTTTTCTACAAGTGAGTCTAATGCTTTCTTTTTTATTTGTAGCAGTTTACAGTTGAGTAAGTTGATCCTGCATGTGCAGCTCTCAGCTTCTTGTCCCAGAATCAGCTACTGATTCAGAAATAATCAGAGATTTTTTTAAAAATAGCATTATTAACTTGAAAAATTGACAGAATAAGAGAATGTGAATTAACATGCATTTATGAAGTCAAATGCATATAATTATTGACCTTGTTTATTAACTATTATCCACCACCAGCCTTTCTCCTCAAATTGACAGTTTTAAGTGGGACACATCAAATTTTTGAGACAAAATCAGGGACAGTTGAGAGGTAGGTTGTTTTAAGCATTTCAGCCTAGGTCATTGATTTTTCTAGTCTTTTGATTTACCTCCTCAATGAAAGATGGTTTGTGAATTCTATTATGGCATTCAACACCTCAGCAACTCCCTGGATTATTTGCAAAACCATCAAACTGTAAGTCACATCCGTGAGTGGCTACCTCACAATTATTGTTGCAGTAATTGATTGTGAGGAAAAGATGAGGTGGGAAACGTATTCCTTACAGATGACCTTGCTTTGATGATCATGGCTTGTATCAAAGCCCCGGGCGTGGCAAATGAACACCTCTCTGGAAGAATGAATTATCCTTCATTCTATGAAAACTAGACCCAGGAATGCAAAAATCAGAGAAATCCAACCCCACCAACACCCACTCCTCCACAAAAACGAGACGCCCTGTCTGGTGGACCCCAGCCATAAAACAAACTATAATAGGATGAGATGCAGCTTAGCATAGATAGAGCAAAAATACCAAAAAAAGAAGGCATTGATCAACAGTAGAAAAAAAAAAAGACACTAAATTAAAAAAATTCTAAGGCCATCTTGAGAAAGAAAAATTGCACTGGACAGGATAAATCACAAGGTTTTTTCTTTAGTTGAAACAAAAGATGCGGGAATTATTAGATATGCCTAGAATTAGTCCAAAAAGACAAAAATACACGAGTGCATTGATCATTGCCACATCCTAGCAAACAGGTTTCAGTCTAACCCCTCCCCCTACCCTCCAAAAATCTCATAATGAGCTAGCCAGAGTCCCAAAGCAAAACCCCTGACTCATCAAATGCAAAGGTTCCAAAGGCCTCACACAGCATCAATGGGGTGTAGTGAGGGACCAGAAAACAACCCCGCATGAATTCAATCATAAACTAAAAAACAAACATAAAAAACTACCTTGACTACAGTTCAATACCCAAAGAGTGGCAAAATGAGTGCAAAAACCTTTCCTGGCTCTCCTCAAAGCCTAAAGCTGGGTGGTGCCTCAATCTGTAAGCAGAAAAAATCGCCCTATGGACCTCTGAAAAAATCTATTGGGGACCAAAAGACACATCATGGAAATCATACCAAAAAGGATTGGCACCAAGATCCACTCTCTCCTTTACACCTTGGTTTCCTTCTGAAACAGACACCAAGGCCATTGAATAGTGTCAATTTCATTTGACCAGGACACCCTGTCCAGCAGAGCACCTGGCCTACACACACCCCACCTTATTTATAAGTAGTAGATTCGATACACATACTCCCCATAAACATAATAGATTATATCAAACTCCTAAATAACTAGATCATATGTCACTAGATGGAAAGGGAACATGCTCATACTCCAAACAGTTTATAAGTGGTGTCCCTGGAGTTCAAGTCAAAACCTCTGTCTCGGCAGCTGTGTCCTTCAGGCCTAGGGTGCACATTATAGGTTCTGTGGCATGTACCAGGCCAACAAGCGCTTTGTGGGAGGACTGCAAGATCACTCAGAACTGGACACAATCATCCTCCATCTCCAGCCTAATAAAAAGCACCTCTAAAAGGGCCTCATAGAAACAGACAACTGGTGCAAAGTGTGGCCTAATCCCTCCTCAAGCCAAAAGTCAAAAGCAAATAGTTGCCACAACAAATTAAAACACCATGCAGTAGGTAAGTGAAGAAGGACCCAAGTCATTAGGGACTATGGGACCCATGTTTGACAGTAATTCATTTTTGTACCCACACAACCAAAAAGGTCAGAAAACATTTTTCATATAGCTCACCTAATCATGAAGGGATTCAGATTCAGATCTAGATCCTCATCAGTACATCCCCTCTCAGGGCCCCTGCCCTTGAATGCCCATTGGGCCCCCTTTGGCCAGCCAGACACCTGCAGACTGCCTGCTAAGACCTCAAAGGCCTCACCAAGACCATCAAAGAAAAAAAATCAAACAAGATGATGCAGACGCTCCAGCAAAAGCCCAGTGCACTCAGCTAGCCTCATACCTGCTCAGAGCCTTATCTGTGCCTGACGGAGCACCAGCCCGGCCCCCATGGAATTAATGCACATGTTGCACCTCAGAAAACTAAAACCATACGAGCCACGCCAAGCCAGAGACTCTGACCACAGCACTGAAATAAATACATGCTGGAGGGGACAGAGGACAAACCAGAGGGGGCTCCCTTCACTCTGATAAAAATCCCAGTCCAGGTTAGTAGAGTCCCACATTGACTCTCTTCTTCAAGAGGAATCTGATGAGTGGATGGGAGGAGAGGTATTACTTCCCCTCTATCACTTCTTCTGTGTCACTGACACAGTATACTAAACCTCAAAAAGGCATATAGCAAAAAAATTAAAAATGTGGCGAAAAAACAAACAACACCTGGCTAGGCTTATAAATGCCCTAGGGCAGATAGCCTAGTATGAACCTATGAACCTAAGTTTAGTTATTTCTGGTTTTCAACTCCAGTAATTCAGCACAAAAATACAATCAGGCATACTTGTTATGTATGCCATGGTGAGCAAATTAGTTTTTAATGGGGGGTTAAGTAGGTTAGCGGATAATTAGTCCAGAGTGATCTATGCATGTTATAGGAAGATTATTATTTTTTAGCATTTATTATATCTTAGGCATTTGGATATCTGTAGGATCTACTGAATTTTGAAATTAGGGTTTAATTACACGTTAACGTTTGAAGCTGCATCTGTTAATTAGATGTTTCTGTCACAAAGTGCTGTGTGTATGTGTTTCTTTAAAAAAAATTAGAATTATCTGTCTCCATCATACCTCTCAGTCTCTGAGCAAGAACTCTAGACAAATGCCCAGAAATAAGGATAGAGTTTAAATATTACTCCTGTAAACTCAGTTGCTAGAGTAACAGGTTTTGCATTATTATGTATTTTCGGAGGGATATGAAGTCTGAAATTCAAATATCTGCCAATTATTTATCATTTATTGACTTTAATCTTCATGTTGGTATCTCACAATTCCATTGGAGTGGGTGGGGTTGCATGATTATGTATGCAAATGTTATGTTAATCATTATCCCGATTTTTGGGGAGTTGTACCTATTTTTAATGGGCCTTTGTCTAGATTTTTGAGGAGTCTAGGTTGAGAGGTATGTGCAGGAGAGAGACAGTTCTTGTAATATAACTTTACTGAACTCAGAATTTATCAAATACTATGCAGCCAAAATCATCACGAACATCATATAATAATTACATACTTTCTTTGTTTATACATTTACTTTTTTCATAAACTTTTTTCAACATTTCAAACTGTAAGAAATTTTCTGATCACTAGACCTACATGCCATTTACTGCTCTTTTATTGTTGGACCAATTTCATTTTCCATAAACATTCTTTCCTTCCCCATCACTTTGGTTCCCATTGTGAAGGTAATGGTCCCACACATTCCATTTTTAGGGTATGCATCTTATTTCCCCTTTCTAGAAACCTCCCTTCAATTGCTTTATTTCCTAGCACATCCTCCAAGTGTTAATTCTAACTTTCGATTTCCACTTTCTCATTATTGCTTTTTGGCTGCTAAGTTAATTAAAGTTAATAAGGTATTATTTTGTCCTGTCGTTGTAATTTCCCTACTCCAGCTTAAAAGCATTATCTCTTTAGTAACTTCCACTTTCTCAACCAGCAGGACACATCGCAATGCATCTTGTAACTCAGTCAGCTTTTCCCACTCCCAAAAAGATTCTCCCAGTCTCCTTCTCACTTCCCAACTTCCCACTCACCTCCAACAGTTACTCTGAATGTGAGGAAATATCCTCTGCAATCTACATGTGGCATTAAAATAATTATGTAGGCATTTCCATGTAAATAACAAATACAACTTTAAAAAATAAATAAATAAATAAATAAAATGTCTGTATAAATATCCTGAACCTTCTTTAGTCACATATTTCAAAGCTCTATATACTTCCCCCATTGACTCTTTATAATTTTTTCACCCAGCCTTTTCTCCCAGTCCTGCCTGAGTTCATCTAATTGATTTTTATAATTACTGCATAATTCTTTATACTGTACTAATTATCCCTTTTTTATATCCTTATCTGTTCTCGGTGTTATCAAATATCAAACATTCCACCAGGAGTAGTCAATTATCTATGACTCCTCTCTCTCTCTGTCTATATTCTGATATTATTTCCAAATATGGAAGTTTATCCCTTTCATTTAATCCAAAATAGAAGTTATGTGCTCACCATAGCATTCCATCTGTGTTGTCGATCTTCATTTATCCTTGACTTGTGGGTACACAGTTCTATTTCATAGCTCACACTAGCCAGAAACTCTCGAGCTAAGACTCAACCTACAATACCCCTCTTGGGGTGCCAAGATATATGAAGATCGACAACACAGATGAAACTTTATGGTGAGTACATAACTTCTTTATCTGATGTTGTCAATCTTCATTTATCCTTGACTTGGGGGACAGAGTCCCCAGCTACTTTATATACTGGGTGTCCTTATGGAAAGATATTCCTGAGCACCATAGAGCCAAAGGATGCTCTCCCCCTGGAGACCAGATCCAATTTGTAATGAGTGAGAAAGGTATGTGCAGTAGCCCAGGTTGCTGCCATGAATATTTCATCCAAGGAAGCCTTGGAGTGGAAAAGACCAGATGTGGCTATTGCCCTAGTGGAATGCTCTCTCACTGGTGCTGGTAAGTTGAGATCCTTTATATTGCATATGAAGGTAATACAGTCTCTCAGCCATCTTGACAAGGTAACTTTTGAACCAGATTTCCCTAGAGATGGACCAGAGAAAGAGACAATAACTGGTCCGATGTTCTAAATTATTTAGTTCTGTTGTAGTAGAAATTTAACTGTCTGTAAACATCCAGCAAATGTAAGCAATATTCACCTTTGCTGGAAAAGTTTGGAAAGAAAATGGGTAAGTCAGTGGTTTGATTAATATTAGCTTCTCAGAACAACTTTGGGAGAAATGATGGGTTGATTCATAATGAAACTCTGTCCTTATGAAAAATCAAATATGGGGGTTTTGAAGATAGTGCTTGTATTTCAGAGATTTTCTGGCGGAGGTAATATCTATCAGAAAAACAGTCTTCCATAAAAGAAACTTTAAGTGACAAGTAGCCACTGGTTCAAATAAAGAAAGTCCAAGGGATTGCAAAACTAAGGTCAGATCCCAAGGGGCCAGAGGTTTCAACCGCAAAGCCACTTTCATGAACACTTTGCACAATGTATGAGGAATTAGTGAATGGTCATCAAAGCCATTGTAGAAGTAGGAAATAGCAGCTAGTTGTACATTAATAGTAGAAACAGATGCTCCTTGACCAAAAAGCATAGCTAAAAACTCCAGTACCTTTTCAACTGGTGCAGAAAACAGGTTTAGACCATTACTGTACGTCCAAATAGAAAATCTTTTCCACTTGCTGTGATAAAGTTTCCTGGTGGAACGTCTGTGGGAGGCCAGTATAATTTTTTGGACTGGGTAAGGTAAATTTTTCTGTTTGATGACTAATGAAATTGGAGGAGCCAAGCTATAAGCTTGAAGTTCTGAAGACTGGGGTGCACCAGTCCCTGTGGATGAGATAGAAGATCCAAAACTGGATCCAGAATCAATGAGATGAGGCCTCAGGAAGGGGAAACAGAGTTGTCGAGGCCAGACGGGCACAATGAGGATCACCTTGCTTCTCAACCTGCAGGCTTTCTTTAAGAAGAGAGGAATCCATGAAAAGGGGGTACAGGCATAGAATAGTCCCAAGGACCAGTCGTGAAGGACAGTGTCTCTCGGGGACTCTCCCTGAGGGGGAATTAGAACAAAGTAGCTGTTGCACTTGTTGTTTAGGGGAGATGCAAAGAGGTCCCAGGAAGGCTGGCCCCAGTGACAGAAGATCTCCTTCTTCACTCTGGGATTGAGAGACCACTCATGAAGCAGTAGAATGCATCTGCTCAGTTTGTCTGCTGTCACATTCGTGGTCCCTGAGATGTGCATTGCTATGAGAAAGCAGTTGGGGGATATCACCCATTTCCACACCCTGAGAGCTTCTCGATACAGGAGGTAAGACTTGGTTCTGCCTTGTTTATTGATGCACCAGACTAGTGACATGTTGTCTGACTGAATTGTAATTGTTCCAAGAGCGAGGACAGATTGGAAGGCTTGCAATGTTAAAAGCAATGGCCTCCATTCTAGAACATTGATATGCAGATTGGCTTCTTTCAGGGACCAAGTGCCTTGGACTGTTCTTCCCAGATAATGCCCCCCACCACATCTAGGAGGTGTACGTGGTCACTATGGCCTTAGGTTGAGGAGGGAAAAAGGGATTGCCTAAAAGAATTTCCTCAGATTCCATCCACCAGGATAAGTCCTTCTTGCAATTACTGGTGATCAAAATTGGATGTGTCATTGGATGGGTTAGGATAGACCATTGGGATGCTAGAAGCCATTGAAGCAGCCGCATGTGAAATCTTGCTAGAGGAATTAAGGTAATAGTTGCTGCCCTTGACCCTTGAAAGCTTGAAGGACTAGAAGTGCAGGAGCCTTGCCTTTGGAGAGAATGGCTTGTACTTGGGATTTTATCTTTTGTAGGCTCTAAAGAGGAAAGGAAACTACACAAGAGATGGTATTCAGATGAGCTCCTAAGAACTGTAGATCTTGAGTGGGAGTTAGTTGGGATTTTGATTGATTCACTATAATGCCCAGACAAGTGAATAGTTGCAGAATGAAGTTTGTTGCTTAAAGCAGTAGATGCCTGGTGGGGGCAGTGATGAGTTAGTCATCTAGATAAGGAAACACCCAGAATCTGTTCAGTCTCAAGTGAGCTGTTACTGCTGCCAGACACTTGCTGAGTGCCCTGGGGGCTGTGGTGAGGCCAAAGAACAGCACACTGAACTGAAAATGACTGGCTCCTAGCCAAAAGCAGAGGAATGTTCTGGAGTGTTTGTACATTTTTATGTGGTGATACAAGTCCTGAAGATCTATGAAGCACATCCAATTATTTTCCTCTAGAAAGGGAAGTATAGATTAAACTGTGACCATCCAGAATTTTGTTTGCTGAACAAATTTGTTCAGAAGGCTGAGATCTAAAATTGGTTTCAAGCTCCCCATCTTTTTTTGGTACCAAAAAGAACCTTGAGTAAAATCCAGATCCTATTTGGTCTGGTGGGATTTCTTGAATGACTCTTTTTTTCTAGCAGCTTTTGAATATCTAACACTGCTTAATCCCTCTGATTGGGTGGAATATTGGGGAGTCTTTGTTTTGATTTTGGTAAAAGAGTGAAAGGAATATGGTAACCTCTGGCAATGATTCTCTGTACCAAAGTATCCAAAGTTATTTGCCGCCAGGCTCTTCAGTGCAGAGAAAATCTTCCCCTAACTGCTTCCAGAGGTAAGCAATTGGGCCCCCTTTCAGGAGCACTGGTAGGATTGTGCAGAGAACAAATCCCTGGAACTCTGATTTTGCAGACCACCTCTGCCACAGGGTCGGGGTCTTCCATTACAGTTCCTCCATCTGCCTGAGGGGAACCACCACCACATGTGTCCTGAAAAGGCCCTTGGCATTTCTTGAACCACATCTTCCTACTCCTCTGATTTCTAGAGTAGGACCTTTGGGGAGCAGAAAAACATTGCCCACTGCAGATAGGGTCTTTCCATTTTTCTCTCACCTGGCTACAGTTTCTTTAACTTTGGGGCTGAATAAGGAAGATCTGTGAAAGTGAGCATTGAACAAGGAAGACTTAAATGGTGCCGCAATCTCACACAAGTGCATCCAGGTGTGACGCCTTATGGCAATGCCTGAACCTGATGCCCTGGTCATCCCTTCAGCTGCATGCACAATGAGCCTCATGGACAAGTTGGAAATAGACTCCAGGGTGGCTAGCTGGGAGGCCACTTTATCCTGGACCTCCTCAGATACAGCTCCTGCTAGAGTATCTGATAGCTCCTTGATCAGATTCTTCTGGAGCCTAGTGAAATGTGCCATAAAATTCAAAGACCTTAAAGTGAAGGTTGATGAAGCATATACCTGCTTTCCGAATCTGTCCATCACTCTAGATTCTTGATTAGGGGATGAACAGTGGAACTCTGTTCAGTTAGTTCCTTTTTGGTGGCCACTGCCACCACCATAGCATCTATTGCCAGCCCCCTAGACCCAGTGGTGGTGGTCCTCTGGAGCTGATAGTATTTTATCTGATCTTCAGGGAATTGGTTCTTTGAAGTCAGGACCCTTCCAAGCCCACAATCAATTTAATAAGATCATCAGCAGGAAGAGTCACCCAAGAAGTAGATGGGAGAGCACCAAAAGCCTGCAACTACACTGACTCTGCAATTGAAGGATCTTTGAGCTTCCAGTTACCCCTCTGTTTCAGGATCTCTAGAATGTCTGTGAAAGAGATGTCTTCTGGGGGTGACCAGAGGAACCCTCTCCATCACAGAAGTCCATATCTTCTGTGACAGATTTCTCAGGGTAATCTAAGTGTTTCCTCTTACACATCTTCTTCCTGGGGGACTCCTCAGTGGGAATCTCTGAGGAGGACTTGGAAGAAGAGGGGCCCTGTGCAGGGGTATCTTGCAGCTTAGGTGTCCGCTGTCTGGGCGTGGAGGTTGGTGGTAGCTTTGGACATGAGGGAGTCCTGGGATAAAACTCCGATACAGAAGGGGCCAGCTGAGAGCCTGCAGAGGCCAATGCCTTCTCTATTACCTGGAGGGTGGTCCCCCCTGAAGAGGGATGGGAGCCCGGAACTGAGAAGGACAACCTTGGAACCAAGCTCACACCCTGCTCCGAGAGACCCACCTCCAAACCAGAAGCTGAGGCAGTGTCCACATCTGCCGAGGTTGTGAGAGCTAGTGATGTCCCCAGATAAAAAAAAACTGGAGCCGAACTGAAACTCTAGGAACTGACAGCAGAGCTACAGCCCCTGGCATCTGTCAGTTCCAAAGAAACCGAGGAAGCCAAGGCAGAATCTGGAACCAAAGGGGAAGAGGTTGTAGGCACCAGAGGAGTTGGAACTGGAGGAATCAGAGTCAGAAGCTTTAAACCCTCAGAGGAGATTACAGGAGGAAGATTTGGTAGAGTCCTGGGAGAAAACATCCCAACTCCAGTAGGGAGAGGGGTCTGGGAAGAGACAGAAAGACCCTTGGTCACAAGGAGCTGATCCACCAACCTCATGATTGATGTTGACTTTGGTTAGACTCCTGGAGGAATGGACAGATAAGCCTGAGGGGGATTCCAGTCTGTCAGGAAAATGACTTGGGAGCTGTCCCACAAAGGAATCAATAGAGAGTAAATACCTTGTCCTGGGTGTAGCTAATTATGCATGTTGTTGGCACTGATGGAGTTTCCAATGTTTGTGGAAGTGTAGTAGATAAAGTCAGTTTTGACTGGCAAAGTGCAGATGTCAGTACTGAAGTGAACAGCATGGAGGCCTGTGGTGCCATAGAAGATGGTGTTGAGATAGTTGGTATTGAAAGTTTCTTTACCTTAGCCTTCAGTTCCGCTGAAGTAGTGGGAATGGAAGGCTTATGCTTCTGTGCTGTTGGAGCCGAAGGAGATTCTGGCATGAGTGGCTTATCTTAAGTCTAGTATCAGATTTAGAAGGGGAAATGTCAGTCTTGGATAAAGCCTCCTTAAAAGAGGAATTAATTAGACCCTTCAAAATCAATTTATTTTTTCCTTCAACTAAGGCTCGATTACTGAAAGCCTGGCAAATAGAACAGTCCTGATGATGATGCGCTGGGTCTAAACAATACACACAGGAAGACTGCCCGTCAGAATTGGGCATCTTCCATCCACATTCTTGGCACTGCTTAAAGCCAGTAGTGCCTTTAGGTTTATCAGCCATGTTGATGGTCACACAAAAGAGAGAGAGGTACTACAATGATGGTAGGGAGAAAATACTGTACGGTAAAAAGGGAATACTCAGTCAACAAAGAAACTGGATAGAAGACCAGATAAAGAGTATGGAGAAATATATATATATATATATATATATATATATATATATATATATATATATATATATATATATATATATATATATATATATATATATATATGTGTGTGTGTGTGTGTGTGTGTGTGTGTGTGTGTGTATATATATATATATATATATATATATATATATATATATATATATATATATATATATATCTATATATATATATATATATATATATATATATGAAAATGGTAGATTAAGCAGGAAGAAACAAAGAAAAAATTATAAATTTTTACTTAGCTGTGAAAGAAAACATCTGACGCGTCTTACGACAAGAGTGGCAAACAAGATCTGAGGTAATATGAAGAGGGGTATTGTGGCTAGACCCTTAGCTCGTGAGTTGTTGGTTGGCGAGCGCTATGTAACAGCCAAGACAGTTCCAAGGATCAGAACTGAGTACCCACAAGATAAGGATAAATGAAGATTGACAACATCGGATCAATTGTTTTTCTTCCTCCCAGTTTTCCCAGTGGGTAATTTATTACCAATTTTCAGTTCGTTAGCTAACTTCCCTCAGTTACTTCCCACTTTTATTTGCCTACTTTATCTCCCTTTATTTAGGAAACCTGTCAGCAAAATTATCTTATCCTATAACCTCACTAGGTTATTTTAAAGTATAATCCAAAATCATCTCATAGACAACAACCTACTATCCCACTCCCAGCATGGATTTGGGCCAAAGCATACCACAAACACTGCCTTAATATCATTCACTGACACCATTCATCACCTCATGAACAATAGTCTCCTAGTCTCAGCAATCTTCCTTGACATGTCAAAGGCATTTGACACTGTCTCCCACCAGCTTCTCCTAAACATACTTGCCACCTATGATCTCAGTTCATCCACATTTACATGGTTCAAGGGCTACTTATCTGACCATAAACAGGCCACCAAATGGGTGAAAAATCTCTGTCCTCTGCTACCAGTGTCCACTGGTGTACCCCAAGGATCCATACTCGGCCCCCTCCTTTTTATCCTATTTACCAATCATATAAACTCAGCAACCCAGCATGCTACGATCATACAATACACAGATGATACATCTCTTATCTGCTCTGCCCCAACCCTTGAAGAACTTCAAGATAAGACCCAAAAAGCATTTCAGGAAACAGAAACCTACCTATACAACCTTGAGCTCATTCTGAACCCCAGTAAGACCAAAGTGATGTTTTTCACCAACAAACCATCCAGTAACCACTCTCCACCCCTCACCATTCATTACACCAATGGAACCACATTTGAATCCACAAACCATACCAAACTCCTTGGTGTAACTATAGATGACGGGCTAAAATTTGATGTTCATATCGCCCAGTCAATTAAAAAAGTCCATGCCAAACTTAGATCTCTCTATCATGCAAAACCTTTCCTTACAAACCAAGCCAGACTAGCCACTGCTAGATCTCAACTTCTATCTACCTTACTCTACTGCTCACACATATTTACACACCTTCGCAAAACCAATCTAAACAACCTATCATCTTGTTATAATAAAATTACAAAATTTGCCAGCAGCCATCCCCACAAATCTCATCACTGCTCTCCCACAACTGAATTGGCTTGAGGTTCCCAACTATTAACACTAAACCACCTTTACATACAAAATCATTCACAGCCCTAACCAATGCCCCTCACATTCCTCCCTAGTTGAACCTCAAGTCAATACAAGACCCCTAAGATCCTCAGACAGACTGATGCTAAAATTAACCCAGTCGCACAACTACCATAGTGACTGTCTCTACTCTAATAAAATATCTAAGGCCTGGAATGCTCTCCCCCAACACATTCAAAACACTCCCAACTACTTTTCCTTTAAAACTAAAACTAGAGAACATCTGAAATCCAGGTGGATTTGCTCCTGTTGTTCCCCTGGATAATCAATCACCCAATTTTTACTTTGCTCTTTTCCCTCTCTAAGCAGCCTTATCTCTGGCTCTAGCCCATGTTAAAATGTATTTACTATGCAGTAAAGAATGTATATTCTAAGTGTGCTACAACTGATGACTCCATAGATGCTTCTCTGTCAATCAATTTCACTCATTGTTATTTCTTTTTCTGCAATGCTGCTCACAACCTAATTTTTAGCTCTGGGCTTCTAGAATATAGATGTTCAAGCTTTGTTAAGCGTATTATTATATAAGTATGTAATTTTATGATTTATTATTATCTTTACAATGCTATTGAATATGGAGCTTTTCTCCCTGGGTCTCCTCTGAAAATGGGCTCCTTGGGCCAGTCGGACACTACCCGGTTAACAAATGTAAAATAAAATTAAATAAATAAATAAATAAAATAATGTCTGCCATTTTATATGAGCAGTATTCTACCAGGATGTTCTTATTCTCCCCTGACACCCATTGACAATAAAACAATTTCTCACTATCTCTGGTAGCCCCTCCTTGCCTCATCATCATATATTTTCATTTTGGTTTATATACCTGTACTTGTAACAAACATAATAGCCTTACTCTGTAGCCTCTTAAATTGAACAGATCCATGTCTCCCTTGCTCTGTTGCTAGGATCATCTTATCCCACTTAGCACTAGGCCTCCTTTTTCCCAGTAAAGTTCTTCATTTCCTTATTCATTTGTTGCTGTAATTTGGTGTTTACTTGATAGAGATAAACCTGATCAACATGAAGAAGCAAGGGGAAAAAACATTTTCATTTCCTGTATCTTACTATCCATATCCATAATCATAAACTTAAACTTCTTTATAGTTTTGATTATCTCCTGTTTAGTTTCCTCCCCATCTCCTTTGCCACTACTATTGAGTCTTTCCTAAGCCATATCCTTAGGAACATGAGACCATCCACGTGCAACTAACAGTGGGTAAAACTGCCTTTCAGTTTATAGCCTGCTACAGACCACCCTCCCAAACTCAGGAACCCCACTCGACTTTCCTGAGAACACTGGAAAATATGAAGGTCTCTCCAAACACCATTATATTGGGAGACTTCAACTACCCAAACATAGACTGGGAGCATTACTCAAGCCCCAATACCCTAGCCCAAAAGTTCCTAGAATTTATAAACTCAAATGCTATGGAACAACTAGTCACCACTCCCACAATAGGGGAGAGCATACTGGACCTGATCATCACCAACATGGGGACTCTATGCTCCACACCAGAGGTATACCCCTCACTGGTAAGATTGGACCATAAATTAATCTCACTAGATGTCCATATCCCGACCCCACCCCCAGCCCAGAAAGCCACAGTGAAAAACTTCTCCAAAGCAAATGTCTCACTCCTCAAAACTGAGGTGGAATCCTTCAAACCCCCCGGGCCAGTGGAAACTACGGTCCAAACTGCAGAATCCTTTATAACAGCATTCTATGGACACCTCCAGGAATGCATGGATAATGCAATCCCATATAAAACCAAGACCCAATCCCCCAAAGGCAGGCATCCTGTCTGGTGGACCCCAGCCATAAATAAACTATACAACAGAAGGAGAAAGCTACTACATGATAGAGCAAAATCCCCAAAAGGGAAGGCATCTTTGATCAGTATTAGCAAAAACCTATGGTCCCTCATAAAATCATCTAAGGCCAGTTTCATGAGAAAAATTGAACAGGACACTAAAGAAAATCACAAGGCTTTCTTTAGTTATGTTAGGAACCTGGGTGGTAACTCCCAGGTATGCTCAGAGTTAGTCCAAAATGACAAAAAATACACTGAACCCACAGACATTGCCAACATCCTGGCTGACAGGTTCAGTGCAAACTTCTCCCCCCCTTCTCCCCCAAAAGAGAAAATATCCATCGCAACTGAGTGCTGCCCCCCTGACATCTCAGATGCTCAGGTAAGAGTCGCCCTCTCCAAAGCAAAAAACACAGCATCAATGGGACCAGACGGTGTCCCGGGCTGCGTCCTACATGAACTCCAAGAAGAGCTGAACCCCAACATAAAGCTACTGTTCAATCTCAGCCTAACTACAGGATATGTACCCAAAGAATGGCATACAGCAACAGTGGTCCCTCTCCACAAAGGTGGTGCCTCAACGGACCCTGGAAACTACCGCCCCATAAGCCTGACTAGCCTGGTATGCAAAGCTATGGAGAGGATCATCATGGAACTCATAAATAAAGATATTGGGGACCTACAGACACTGGATCCTACCCAATTCGGCTTTGTTAAGGGCAGATCCTGCATTTTGAACCTGGTCAATTTCTTTGAAACAGTCACCAAGGCCATTGACGAGGGGAAGGTGGTCCACACAGCCTACCTAGACCTCGCAAAAGCCTTCGATACAATACCCCACTCGGGCATCATAGATAAGCTCTCCAGCTTAAATATAAACCCTTATGTCATAAGATGGGTTGCAAACTGGCTCAAGGACAGAACCCACATGGTCAGAATTGCTGGAGCCATGTCAGACTCCAAACCAGTTACAAGCGGCATCCCACAAGGCTCAGTCCTGGGACCTCTCTTGTTCGGTATATATTTTTCGGAGGTACAGGCCAACATGGGAGGACTATGGCTGACCAAGTTCGCAGATGACTGCAAACTGGGTGCCATAATCAACTCTCCAGCTGACACAAGCATCCTCCAAAAGGGTCTCATTGAGACAGATAACTGGTGCCAGAGCCATGACCTCAAGCTAAACGCCAAAAAGTGTATAGTCATCCCCTTTGGCAAAAACAAAGTGCCCACAAATTACCACATAGGTGGAAATCCATTAAGTACAGAAGAAGTAATTAGGGAGCTGGGGACCCAAGTTGATAGCAATCTCTTCTTTGACAACCACATGGCCAAAGTGGTTAGAAAAACCTTCTATATAGCCAACCTTATCATGAAGGAATTCACATCTAGATCAAGGGAGGTCATTGTGCCCCTTTACTCATCCCTCATAAGGCCCATAATTGAATACAAAGCCCATTCGGGATGGACCTTACCCGACACCTGCAGCAACTAGAAAGACCCCAAAAGTACCTCACCAAGAGGATCAAGGGGCTCAAACAGATGCCATATGCTGCTCAGTTAAAGAAACTCCAGCTCTACTCAGTTGCATACCGCCTACTTAGAGGCGATCTATGCCTGACATATAAAGCCCTGTCCAACCCAGAATTAATGGACATGCTTCACCTCAGAAAATTCAAATCCCTTCAAGCTTCGCCCTCAAGGGACTTGAACCTCAGCACAGAAATAAATAGGACATGCTGGAGGGACAGATTCATAACCCAAAGGCTCCCTTCACTCTGGAATAGAATCCCAGTCCACGTTAGGCAGAGTCCCTCCAAGAGGAATCTTGACAAGTGGATGGGAGATCGTAGGTTTACCCCGGGGATCACTTCTGTGTCACTGCTAGACAGAGGCACAGTAAACTAACCTTGAAAAAAGGCATAGTAAAACTCATTTAAATTGGGTGGCGAAAGCCAAACACACTCTGGCTAGGCTTATAAATGCCCTAGGGAAGATAGCCTAGTATGAACCTAATGAACCTATGAACCTATGAACAATACTAAGTAAATTATCAGTAGAACCATAAGATACCATATACACTTTTAGGCAGACATAACTACACATTTGTTCCTCCTTTTTCAAGCACTTACTAGTGCTCACCTCCTAAACTGAGCAGAGATGTACACGATAATCCTGGTGTAAGTTTGTGTATACCCAGCCAGTCATAAAAACTAGCCTTAAAAGTAGTCAAAGTAGTGTTGTGTTTGACCTGCAGTGATAACCTATTCCATTGTCTGGGAATTAGAGTCAAGAACTGATCTCTCCAGTAAATGTTTATTTGTTGATGTAGATTTAACCTCGCAGTCTGGGTATTTGTAGAGCCATTGGCTTTGTAAAGAGTAGGAAGTCAAACAGCAATGTTTTTCTTATGCTTTAAAAAGCGAGATACAGGTTAACTCTAAGCAGCTTGTAGGCTACTAAGTACTTAATTTTTTCATGCCCTTAGAGCATAGTTTACAGCTGTGGCTTTTGTTCTCTCTTCATTTATTTTATAATCAGAAAACATTTGCAACTGTCTGAAAGTATTCCTCAGCAGAGGGATGCCTTGTTCTGGATTTGTCAGATATATTAATATGTCAACAGTGAACAATGTTACTGTTTCTTGTCTCCCTTTCCAATCATTTCCTTGGATGTTTGTGCCTCTTGTTTTCTTTTTTTTTTCTCAATTTTTTTTTTATTTTCAATTAAAATAACATTTACATAATATTTAAAATATCATTTTAAACAATGTACAATATTTACAATAGCATGACTTTTAATTATAAACACTGTATGTTATTAAATATAGAATTAACAGATCAGTTATCAGAGATATAATATTGATTATTGCAGAGGGTCCAACAAAGATATAACTTTCTTCCAAGGATTATTTACCAGTGGCCTGGGATAGATTTGTAGTTCTTTGATTTTTATTTCCATAAACGCAGTTGTCTTCAGTAAAGTGTAGAATTATTTCAAGAAAGGGGGTGTATTTGAATTCCACCTTCTGGCTACGCATTTCCTAGATATAGCAAGCATTTTCCACAACAAATACATATTTGTCTTATTCAGGTAGGGACCTTCATTTACATTTAGTATTATCAATATTTTAGTTAAGGTAAAGGATTCATTAAATAAAGCTTGTAAAAAATGATTTATTCCATTCCAATATGATTTAATTTTGTTACATTCATAAAAAATATGAATCCAGTCTGCTTTATTTGACTTTTCATACCTCCCGCAAAAAACATTTTAGTAGTACTGATCTTTTTAATTCTATCTGGTGTTAAAAATACTCTATGTAAGTATTTCCAGTTAAATATTTTCCAGTACTGTGTGTTAGAGGTGTAATTAACTGATAGTAAGATGTTACTTTTAACTTCTTCTGTTAACTGCAATGACTGACCTTTTGTTAAGAACAGCCAGTATGATGGTTTGGGAATTGTTTTATGTTATTAACTCTTTATATAGATTTGAAATGGAATTTTTCTTTTCACAACTATTATATATAAATTCATACAGAAAACTTATTAGATTTAGAATATCTTTAAATGAGTAATTATTAATTAATCTGCATAAATCTTGAGTGTACATTAGAATGCTTTGTAAGGTTAACCAGTCCTGTGTTGGAATATTGTAAGCAGTTTTTATCATATGTATATCTAAAACATTTAATTTATTTACACATTGAAACCAACATAAGAATCCATTTTGTTCCCAGGAGGTTATTGTTTCCCTATATATTTTGTGAGGAAAGTTCTTAGTGATGGTAAATGGGGTTAAAGGGTCAAACCAAAGTTTTAGATCTATGTTTGCATTGATAAGTTTCCTAAAGGAATTGATGTAATGATTAATCAGTGTTGTTTTAGAAGGTTTTGTTATATTATACTGTATACTTATGCATAGTATGTACCAGGGTTTGTTTGATTTGTCTACTATTAAAAATGTTTTTAACAGATTAAATTCATTTGTTAATATAGCTTTCCACTTGGCAAAATAATTTGGGTTTATCCAGTCTATTGTAGTTTTAAGCACAGATGATTTTATATATGTTTCTATTTCTGGGAAGTTCAATCCTCCTTGTTTACAGTGTCTAATGATGCCTCTTATTTTCAATGCCTATGGCTCTATATATATTGCAACAATGGAGAAAGGGGATATCACTGCCTTGTACCTATGTACAAACTCAATTTATCAGAAGAACCCCCCCCCCAACTCACATACCCTTTCTGTCTTGTTTCTGACCCTGTATATATTGTCCTTATTAATTCAATTAATTTGAGGGGAAATACAAATTCAGTTATTACCTTTCACACCATTTATCAACTTATCAAATCCTTTTTCTGCATCCAGGCTTACTAGTACTGATGTTTTTTTTTGCCATTTGCATCTTTCTAAAACAGCATTGTTCTATTAATGTTGTCAGATGTCTGTCTCCCCACTGCAAAGTCACACTCATGTAGGTCTACCAATTTTGGTAATAGTCTTGTTAACTTTTTTTTGCTAATATACCCATAAATACTTTGTAGTTATGCTTTAATATTGAAATTGGCCTGTACGAGTTAGGATTGGCAGGATCTTTCCCGTCTTTAGGTAAAAACACCAATGTCACTTCCTTCAAGGATGAAAGTAACTTCCCCTCACTTTTGAAAAAAATTAAATAATTTATTCCATACCCTTATTAAGGATTTCACCCCAGCTTTCAGATTTCTATGGGCACACCATCTGACCCTGTAGCCAGGCTGACCATCACTATCTTACTTTTCTTTTTTTTCTTTTCTATATTTGCAATTCACTTTTGGACCTCTCTCCTTTCCCCTTTGGCAAACCTAAGTTTACAATGAAATTCATAATCACACACTTATCTGGTCACCCCATTCATTTGCTTTATAAAGATTTCCTCAATGTCTTTTATCATTTTCATTCACTTAGAATCCCTCAGCTTTACTACATTTCTCTCTACTTCTTGCTTCCTTAACTTCTTTGCTAAAAGTTTTTCTGCTTTAGTGTTATTATTATGAAATACTCACCTAAGTATAACTTTTCCATGCTTATTCATACTGACTGAATACTCTTTGATACTCGGCTTCCTCTCAGTCGCTGTTTTTCCTCATGAGTGAGATTCGATAAGTCATTCTGCAGTTTAACCCCAGGCAGCTCCTCACAATAAAACAACTGTAGAAACTGCAAAATAAAAATCCAATTCCTGGTGCAGAGTAAAAGATGAACGGTGCATTTTTAGCACACCCAATACATCAGATTTGCTGTATATATTTCCAATATATTTCCAACATATATTTCCAACATGATTTGAATCCAATGTTTTAGATAAACAGTTTAGACAAAAGTTTATATAAATGTTATGTATTAGTTTTGTGCATGAGAGGAATTGTAGAATGTCTCTTTAAGGCTGTATAAGGATATTTAAAATTTTGGCGTCAAATTGGATTTATAATGAGTGCTGGTGATGGATTATCTTGGTTCTGAGGAAGTCTGTATATTGAACAGATGAAAGCGCTTAACCTGTGGATTTGAACTTGTGCAATTGTGTTATTTAATAAAAGATTTTCCTGTCCTGTTCGAGCTGCACCGTTCATCTTTTACTCTGCACCAGGAATTGGATTTTTATTTAGCTCCTCACAATAGGTTTGTTACCACTCTCCCATATTTGTCTTTCATTTATTTCATCTACAGCTCTAAAGTTTCCTTTTACTGTTTCCCAGACACCAGCTATTTCATCCATATGCCATTTCCCATATCTGATCAGATATCTAGTCCTTAAATGCTTGCCTTTTCAATAAATAAGTAGTGAGGCATCCATGCTTGTTTCTTTTCTAACTATTTTGGGTCTTTATCCTAATATTTACAAGTGCATGATCTTATAATGTAAATCAGTATAGTCAGATAAACTGCTATTCCTTCAAGTAAATGGGCATGCTCTTATGTTATACAGGATCTGTCCAATATGGCCTGATTTTTATACCTATGTGACAGAAAATTAAATTCCACTTGAACTCTTAAGGCTACTACTATAGCTTCCATCATGAAGAGTTTCATTTATATCCTTAAGAATCTACCTTCTCTAGTAATAGACGTCTTCCTTGGGCCCATTGACACACTCTCATTATTATAGACCATATTCTGGTTTCCTCCTATAATCAGGATCCCTTGCTGAAATCTTATTTCCCCTAGCATTTTCTTCATTTTTAAATCAAATAAATGCTAACCAAGGTAATTCTGTTTCCAAGCTAGCAGCCCCATACTGCCACAGACCTTGTATCTCTTCCTGTATTATTAAAGGATCCCACCTCTCCCTAGTAATATCAACTTTCTCTTCCTCTTTCCCTGGTATTCAGCTGAATATCTTCTCCCTCACCAAATCCCTTCGTTATCAAGCTCTCATCTTCAGCCCTTTCTAAATGGGTCTTCTGCAACACGGTTATTTGCACCCTGCTCCTTTGTATGTAAGATAATCCTGTTTGTCTTTTTCCCTGCATCTGTAAGTCCATTTGCATTCCAAGTTAATATAGAAAATGCAGCCATTTCCACATATAATCCATTTTGTTTGTTACTGCATGACGTTTATTTGATGCACAACTTTCCCCACAATTGTATACCCATTCCATTCAGTGAATAGCATTTCATTGCTCCACATAAAGTACTGAAACCCTTTTCATTGGATACATCTTACACAATATAATACTTTTCATTTTATTAGTTTCCTCTATCAACCCCTTAAAAATGTCTGAGAAACAAATAATTATGTACTTTTTGAAATAAAAAGTATATTCTTATCTCATTGTGGCAAGTACTCCCATCTGATGGTCACCAAAACACGCACTAATTAACCTAAATGTAACATTTTTTTTTCTGATAATTCCCATACGTTACTCATTTTCCATATTTCAAAAGCAAAGCTGTTGTCTATAATTTATTCAGCCACTATCCCCTCCCAGCTTGAAAAACAAACTGCACATTTCTCATCCATCTAACTATGTTTGCCACCCAACCCTTTAACTTTCATTTGGATGTCCAGATTTTATATTATTCATCTCCCTGCTTTTGTTTTGCTTTACATATCAGCGTTGCAGCTATGTAAATGTTTATACTTACTTCTCAACTGTACAGATTTTCACAGAATGTCCAGATAACTGTCTCATATTTTTGGCCTGTTCCTCTTTCTCCATGGCAAATCACTAGGATGATCTCAGAATGGTATTCACTAAATAATGACATACATTGAGTTTCAGACTTCTAATCCTTCAGAAAATGTATATTAAAATAAATCCTGTTACTCTCTAAGTTTATAAGAACAATATTCAAAATATGCCCCTATTTGTACCCTCATGTTGTCAAATGTTGTCCAGAGTTTGTGCATTAAGAGATTGAGAGGTATGCTTTTCTGCAATTTATAACATTGCTCCTTTAAGGCTTATTTACTATGTCCTACTCATTATAGTTACCGAGAGTGTAATCTAGTTAATGAATATATTTGTTTACTATATTTTGTGGCTGATGATATATTAGTTAAGACTATCAGCAAGTGAATGACCAGAATTTACAAGTACCTTCCAAATTTTATTTTTTTACTTTATCTAAACATCCAGTGCTACAAAAAGTCACTGAATTTCCCCAAAAGTTAATTATCACCTCAAGCAACAGCTTGCAAACTATTCAATTCTTCTTTATTTTAAGACATCACCTGCTCTGTAATATACACATCTCCAGTATTAATCTTCCCACCCACCAGATGCAACTGTAAATATTGCATAATTTATACTTTGCTGCACAATCGTAACTGTTATATTGCTTGAAGTTATTTTTAGTGTAGTGCTTTTTATTAAAACTCTTAACACTCATAACTGAAACCCTTAATGTATTTCATCACCTTCAAAAACATGGCTTTATTTAGCCCAAGTGCAAAATATTAATACTTTAATTATTCAATGATAATGGAGAACACTGGACTTTAGTGCTCAAAATGTTACAGCAGTAGCATAGTTTGACAGCTGTCTACTAACACCCTAACATTTTAAACATTATTTCGAATGATGGAAAAAATACTCATCCATCACCTGAAGTACCCAGTTTTGCAAAACTAGGATTTATCTCATACTTTTGCTGTGTTCCACATAAAATGTTTGGTTTTCTGGTATAATGCTGAAAATTGCAGCCTGCCAATAATGTTAGACATTGGAGTTTCATACCTATTTTTGATTTTGTTTAAGAAAGTGCAATGTTGATGAAAAACTGTTGTTTTATAAACGTTTTAATGTCTCTGAGTTTTGCCCTGTTCCTCCCAATCATACTTCTTATCATTCTGAAAAAGCATATTAATACAAAACCTGTTGGTCTGTTTAACCATACAATCGCATTGATTGTGTCCTTTCATACTTCTGCCCTGTCCCAAGTAAGTTGTTTGATTTTCTGGTAAATCACTGAGGTTTAGCATCAATGCATAGTGATGTAAAACTTGTGGTTCTGTTAACTTTTTAAGTGAATTAAAAAAATAAAAATAAAGCAAGCTTCAGTCATATCAAACACTGGCCTTTGTATTAAACCAACACCGCATTCATGACCTCAACTTACTCATGGTCTAGTGTTCTTCTTTATCACCACTATCCATGTTTAATTCAGTTAACAGATAATTTCTACTTATGCTTATAAACATTTGTTCTTACATTTTCATCAACCATTTCAGTCTTTTTTATTTTATTTTTATTTATTTATTAAAATTTGTTTATCAGAAAAGTCCAACTTGGAACAAAGCCAATTTTCAGTGGAGGCCTGGGGAGAAATACTTCAGCTGCATGTCTTTGTAACATGGGAGGAAACCAGTGCACCCGGAGGATACCCACATAAATGCTGGGTGGACATGCAGACTCCACACAGAAGGCACCTCAGCCGAGAGTCGAACTAGAGAACCTCTTGCTGTGAGGCGACAATGCAACCACTGCACCACTGCGCCATCCTTTTTTTTTTTATGCCATTATAATCCAAAGCATTAAAAATACAAATATATCCATATTATTTTCAGTCAAATGTGAGTTATGCATGCAATTTTATTGAAAGTAGACTATTTTATTTCAATCCCACCATGCTCAAAGTGGAGTTTATGTATCACAGTTCTTCATTGGTTTAAAGTTGATTACTGGGCTAATGACCCCAGGAGGGACCTATTTAAGCCTCACCATGATTCACAAATGTATCTGACAAGATTTGGTATGCTAGGGTTGTTTTAAAGGATTTAAAGGGTTTATATAGGCTTAGTCATGGGTGGTCAAGCATTTATCAGCAGCCCCTGTCTACTAGAGACATAGATGCCAGACCAGGGGTGAATTTCCAATTCCCCATCTACTGGTCCATTTATGCTTGGCTTGGGTTAGGGAAAAACTCTGCTTCATATGGATGGGATGAAAGTTATAGAGAAGGAGTTGTGTCTGAGACACATTCCTGTCCCTCTAATATGTCCTATTTAGGGTCTATATTAGAGGAACGAAAGTTCATATTAGCAAAAGCTCACATGAGCGAATATCCAGATACTTGAAACTGCAATTGTGGGGGACTGCACCCCCCACCCCCCCAAATATATATTCCAACTCTTTGATCGCACTATAGTGAGGAAAGGGCAAATATTCCCATCCTCACTGTACTGCAATCTCACAATTGCGGTTTCGAGTTCTGCAATATTCGCTCATGTGAGCGTTCGCTAAGATGAACTTTCGTTCATCTAATATAGACCCTCCTATTTATATTGTAGACAAACCCTAGATTGGGTAATTCTGATGCAATTTGTTTTGCAGATGTACAACATGTCCATCAAAGCAGGATCAGAGGATGCATTGCTGGTCAGGCATAGATTGCATCTCAGCAATCTGTCCAAGACTGAGTACAGGGATAGGGCTTTGAGGTGGTCCATGTAGAACATGTTATTTAGGCCATGTATTCTTTTTGTGAGGAGCCTCCATTTAAGCTACAGGTTGAGTTATGCTGCAGTCCTCCTAGGACAGTTTGCCTTTTATCTCCAGCAGCACATGGATGAATCACAGTTCTCTGCCAAATCTTCTGGTAAACTTTGTGCTGCCCTTTGTTTTTCCAAAATCTTTTTTTGAAACAAAGGGAATGTTTTCACTGATATCTATGTCTTTGGTTTTCATTGTTTATAGATTTCTTTGCAGCTGGATTTCTGCCTCCCTGTTTTTTTAAGTTGTTCTTAGTTAAAATGCTTAATTCATTCTATCACACCATCAATCCCTGTAAATGTATTGAGTCTGGAGGGGAAAAAACTCTAAATATTGCAGGATGCAATAGTTTAAACCTCATCTTAGCTTGCTGAAATGATCTCACAGCTGGAATAAATTTGTTCTATTTTTGTCAGGTATAAGCAAAATAGTAATTTTAATACAACTACTCTGGTGTCTCCAGCTTTTAAAAGCTTTCCTATCTGCCCCTTTTTTGTTAACAACCCCTTTTATTGGCATGTTTGTATTTTCACAGTAAGTGATCTTAGATGTTTTTTTAAGATGTCTTAATACATAAACACAATATGCCCTTTATGCCCTTTCTGTCAGTATGTCCTGCTTATACGACATATTCCTTATAGTTTCAAATGAATAGTCGTAAACCTCAGCGATGCCAGACAGATCCCTTTACTCTGTATTCCAAATCTTCCATTTTCTGGAATAGCTCTTATTGAGATACTGCATTTTCTGTTAGTCTCTCCTTAATTTATATTACTGAGTTTTCACAATTTGACCAATACATCAGAGTAATCATTCAGTGCTTCCTCTATTTTTCCAGTCTTTCCTCATTTGATTTATATACTCTTCTAGGGTATCACTTATTTTAAAGATTTTAAAGACCTCTGGGCGTATCAGAGAAAATTTCTCTTCAAAGTTGTTTGAAGTCATAACTTGCATCTACACCATATTATTTATTTATCTTATTTATTCACTTCTCCTTTGATAACCAGGAAAGTCTGATTGAGACAATGGCCAATTTTCAGTGGAGGCCCGGGAAGAAAAGTTCCACAACAGATTCAAAAAAATGTAAACAGTAGTTGTTGAGTAATTATATACAAGGGGAGAAAAGCCCTACAACAGATACATGTTGGTCTATTTTCACCTGAATTTCTTGTGATTTCCTATCCCTTTTTCCTTTATCCCAGATTTATTTGATAATATCCAGACAGAATAATCTTCACCCACTATCCACATTAACTAAATTGATTTCTTTTACTGTCTGTTTTCAACAATTTTTAGTTTTCCCATGCGAAGAGCTCAGTTTGACATATTTCTCAGTCAGTGACCATCTTGGAAGTCTGAGACAGACAGTTGCTGTTAGACATAATCAAGCAACACTAGCTGTTAGCATTCATACATAGAGACTGCCTTCTGTTCTCAAAACAACCACTTTCTGACTGGTAACACCTACTCCAATTAAGTGAAAGAAATTGTATCAACATTTCAGCTTGTATCGTACATTCGAGCACACAGCCACTCCCACCCAAGAACCACCATTTTCTTGCTGCAGTGGTTTCTGATCTAAGACTATGTGGAAGTGACATTAGCAGGTAATAGGTATAAACAGTCATACATATTTTCCTATGGATAAACTGCAATGTCTGATGAGTTACCATGTGCCACAGTGTTATGTAGGTATTCTATCTGTTTAATTTCTCTAAGTGTTTTGGGTTTCTAATACCATGACAGGAATGGACCCCCTTTCTAATTTAAAGTTCATAACATTAGTACTGTTTCAGTATTTGATGTTAACCAAAAGTGCTCATCGTAGAACCTACAATGTGCCCAAAATTGACTCCTTCTGCAATTCATATGTAGTTACATGTACTGGTAGCATATTTAAATAGGACTGTAAATTCTTTTTATTAGACCCATTGCTCCTACTACAATTGGAATTGTTTGGCTATCCTTTTACCAAATTGCCCTCATTTCTGCCTGCAAATCCTGGTATTTTATGGCTTTGTGTCTCTCTATACATAAGACACTGTAATCACTGGGTGTAGTAATTTCAATGATCAATGTTACTTTTGTCTTGTTTTCATGGACTACTATATCTAGTTTCTCACATCTAGTTTTTGAACTGTTGTTAATGGGTGATCCCATGTGATATAAACTTTATCATTTTCTATAATGCTTTGTGGCTCATGTTTTCAACGCTTCTCATCTACTTCAATATTGTAATTTTACATAATCCCCAATGCAACAGTCTTGCCACATTATTATGCCTTTCAGATACAGGCCCTCTGCCATTAGTGTATCTCACCCAGTAACAATATGTGTGACAGTTTTGTATTCTGTTTTACAAAAACTGCTTTTGTCACTTTCTTTAACATGTTCAACGGACTTTGTAAACAAACATGTACTTAGTTCACTATCCTGGGCCAACAATACTAACCTTTCGTCTTTTGGTTTAAATTCACCACTCCTTAATAATTCATGTGTCAGGTCCTGATCAACATGAGTTATTCCATGAGTTTTATGTACTTGCAATTATATTTATGGCTTTTCCACATGCCTTGCCTTTTCATCTGAACCGTCGCCTTATATTCTTTCCTTTGTTTTTTGGCACATTCTTCTGCTTCCTGAATTTTGTCTACTTCTACTTTGATTTCCATTCCCACTTGACACTGATATGTTTCTGCTAAAATAATCAGGGAAATCATCTTAGATTTGTTCGCCTCATGTTTTAAAACTTTCACTATATTTGGATTTTGTTATGTCAGCAGATATGTATGCAGTCCTATAATTGCAGATCTATACATGTAATCAATTTCAAGGAGGCCCATGCCTCCTTCAGAGGTATACACTCAGTTTTATAAATCATTTGATAAGGGTTAAACATTTTTCTTGTTTTCCTGTCCAACTGATCCAATACCTTTTGAGGTCAGTCAGTCACCCCAAAACTGTAAATTAGAACAGGAAGAGCAAATTAGTTTATAGCTTAGACTTTGTTCCTAGATGTCAGGGCCATTTTCAGTATTAATTTTAGTCTTGTAAAATATTCTTTACTACATTTTGTTCGCATTTATTCATGTTTTATTGTTGATCCTTCATCTATTCGCAAATAGTTACAAACTCCCGGCTGCTCAAGTTCCTTTATATCACATTTCTGTCCCAGCCAGCTATTTTCTTGGAGCTGAAGCTTTCCTGCTTTAAAGGTTGCTTTTGCATAGTTATCAAGACCAAATTACATTTTTATATCATCTGAGAAAGTTTTGACCACTTGCCATTGTGCTTTAATTTCCTCATCTGATAAACTATACAGGCATAAATCATTCACAAAAAAAGAGGATGAGAAGTCTGTTCACTTTGTTGTTTACTAAAAGCCAAATTGTAACCATGACCTAATTTAGTAGGCAGCTTAATGGGTTAAGGGCAAGACAGAAAAACAAAGGTGATGAAGAGTCACCCTGGAGTACCCCCTATGAATTTTTATCCCTGGGATAATAATTTGTCCTTTATCATGGCTTAGCTGCAGAGTAATTTGCTACTGTTTCATGGTCATCATAAATTAATCAATCAGTATAGGGTGTAGCTTATACATCTGCAAGTACTCCTTTATCCATGAATGTGAAATGCTGCCAAATGCTTTTTTGTAGTTTATTCATGCCATACAGATTCTTCCCCTCTTTTACAATTCTTCATTATTACTTTATTTAACAACAAATGATCCTTTGATCCATATGACCTTCTTTTATAACCCTTTTGTTCTATTGCCACAATTTAGTTTTCATCTAAATGACTATAAACTCTGTTGGCATCAATTCCGGTATATAGTTTATACATCATTGGAAAACAAGTTATTGGTCTATAGTTTGTAGAATAGCTTGTAGGTTCCCTCTTAAGGAGGAGTATGCTTTTTTCTATTGTTAACCAGGTTGGTGTCTGTTCAGGATGCGCATATCAATAGTTCTTACTCCAGGCTAAATCTTCGTATAAAGATATTAATTCTTTTAGCTAGAAGTTATGTGCTGCATCTGGGCCTGGGGTTTTCCATTTAAGAACTTTTATTAATTTTGTTTCAACTTCTCTGGTCGTTACTTCATCCCATTTCATATCCTGTACATTTGAACTTCTTACTGCTTCTTTTAATTCTTCTCTCCATTCTGTACCTTTGTTATAGTCCACAGGGTCTTCATAGACCTTCCTTTTGCCTTGTTTCCCAATTCTCTGTAAAACTTTTTTGAGTCATCAATGAATTGCTTATTTTGTACTTTTCCTTTATATTTATCTGCACATCTTCCAAGTTTTTCTGCCTGTGCTGATATATTTAATTTAATATTTATAATAGTGTACAATAGATCCTGGGCTGTTCTGATACAGTGTGTTGCCTTTATCAAGTCTAGCTTGAAGTTATGGGAAAGAGTAGTGGAAGCTAGGTTAAGAAGGGAGGTGATGATCAGTGATCAGCAGTATGGTTTCATGCCAGGAAAGAGAACTACAGATGCAATATTAGCTCTGAGAGTGTTGATGGAGAAGTACAGAGAAGGTCAGAAGGAGTTGCATTGTGTCTTTGTGGACCTAGAGAAAGCATATGACAGGGTGCCTAGAGAGGAGTTGTGGTATTGTATGAGGAAGTCGGGAGTGGCAGAGAAGTATGTAAGAGTGGTACAGGATATGTACGAGGGTAGTGTGACATTGGTGAGGACTGTGGTGGGAGTGACCGATACATTTAAGGTGGAGGTGGGATTACATCAAGGATCAGCTCTGAGCCCTTTCTTATTTGCAGTGGTGATGGACATGTTGACAGATGAGATTAGACAGGAGGCCCCGTGGACTATGATGTTTGCAGATGACATTGTGATATGTAGTGAGAGTAAGGACCAGGTTGAGGTGACCCTGGAGAGGTGGAGATATGCTTTAGAGAGGAGAGGAATGAAGGTCAGCAGGGCTAAAACAGAATATATGTGTGTAAATGAGAGGGAGGGTAGAGGAATGGTGAGGATGCAGGGAGTAGAGTTGGTAAAGGTGGATGAGTTTAAGTACTTGGGATCAACAGTTCAGAGTAATGGTGAGTGTGGAGGAGAGTTGAAGAAGAGAGTACAGGCAGGGTGGAGTGGGTGGAGAAGAGTGTCAGGAGTGATTTGTGACAGACAGGTACGAATAAGAGTGAAAGGGAAGGTCTACAAGAAGGTAGTGAGACCAGCTATGTTATATGGGTTGGAGACGGTAGCATTGACGAAAAGGCAGGAGTCAGAGCTGGATGTGGCAGAGTTAAAGATGTTAAGATTTGCACTGAGTGTGAATAGGATGGACAGGATTAGGAATCAGTATATTAGAGGGTCAGCTCAGGTTGGACAGTTTGGAGACAAAGCAAGAGAGGCGAGATTGTGTTGGTTTGGACATGTGCTGAGGAGGGATGCTGGGTATATTGGGAAAAGGATGCTAAGGATGGAGCTGACAGGTAAGAGGAAAAGTGGAAGGCCTAAGATAAGGTTTATGGATGTGGTGAGAGAGGACATGCAGGCAGTTGGTGTGAAAGAGCATGATGTAGAGGACAGGAAGAAATGGAAACAGATGATCCACTGTGGCGATCCCTAACGGGAACAACCGAAAGAAGATGCTGATCTTTCTAAGAATTTCTGTTGATCTGTTCCCTCTTTTGTACAGTTATAACAGTGACACCTCTTGTATAAATTGCTTTATAGTTTTCTCTATTCGATACTTCCATGATGGCATTCGATTTCTTCCCTTTCTTTTCCTTACTGCCATGATAATATATTATAATCAAGAGAAATACTTTCCCAGATGATTAGAGTATTTGTTCCACTCAACATTTTCTCTGAGAACGATGAAAGATCAGTAGTAAACACTGCTATCAGTTGCATCGTCATTGCTAGTAGCACGCAGTAAAATGTTAGCCATGACTCACTACTATGCAGTAGTAGAAGAAAAAGAATGGCATGGTAATGAGCATTATGCCTTCTCACTTAGGGGTCTACACTGAGTTCATTTTATTTTTTTAGTGTAATGATTTCATTATTACATTATTTGTGCTAACATAATACTTAACCCTAACTAGTTAGAATAACAGGAACATATTTTTATTTATTTTTGAAACTGTAGTTTTGGTTATATTAAAGTAAAATCAATTGTAAAACAGATATGTTTGCACCAGATGCAGTGGTACTGCTGTCAGAGGGAGAGATAATGTGGGATGCAACATTGTTAAAGGGTTAAGAATAAATCTAGAAACCATTACATGGACATCTAATAATACAACAAGCAAACATCACTGAAAATGCATTTATCTTTTTTTGCTGTCTCACTTGAAGCATTGTATTCTGTTATTGTTTGAAGCCCTGACACTTAGGCCTTTGAGGTAATTAGCATGTTTTATGGAGTCTGAGAAAACATGATTTTCATGGTCCAGACGTGGCTATGACTCTGCAGGCAGCAAAGGTTTTAGGACAACTTTTTACACGCTGTGTGATGCTGAGGTTTTATTTTTGTGTGTCCAAAGTGAAAAATGGGTAATCACTGTGAAATCTGACTGAGCAAAAGCAGGACTATATTACTATTTTCTGAACACTATTACAACTACTACTGTTACTGCTACTGTTGCTACTACTACTACTGTTACTGCTACTGTTGCTACTACTACTGTTACTGCTACTGTTGCTAGTACTACTGCTGTTACTGCTACTGTTGCTACTACTACTACTGTTACTGCTACTGTTGCTACTACTACTGTTACTGCTACTGTTGCTACTACTACTACTGTTACTGCTACTGTTGCTACTACTACTGTTACTGCTACTGTTGCTACTACTACTGTTACTGCTACTGTTGCTAGTACCACTGTTACTGCTACTGTTGCTACTACTAATAATAACAGAAATATAGCTTTAGCTAGTGTACTTTGCTCTGCTTTCTAACCGCTCAAACAACCATCCCCCTTCCAACAAAAGAAGGTCTGCAACACCAGTTATATTTTCACCTGACAGATATCTGCCTTCATTAGTAATGGATATGATATTCTCAAGGCATGGCCTTCTTGGGGTGAAGAATGATTCAGGTCTTGGAGAGTCTTTGTAACAGGCTTGATAAATGAAAAATTTGTTACAGAGGTTGTTGTATATAAACAATACTCATATAGTATACCTTAGAGATGAAGCTTGACTAATGTGCATTTAATGCTCAGTAAGGGGAAAGCTGGATGTGTATGTGATCTCACTGTGTTATGAAACTTCTTCAGGATGCAGTCCTGCACACTATACCTAACCTATATTCACCACTAGTCTGTGATTGGAGCCCCTAACTGAAGGTCAGGTGTATGCATGGAGAAAAGCTGAAGACAGATGTCAGTTACCTTTAAGGCAACATACAAAACAGTGATCTCTGTGCTATCACCACACACATACACATGCACACAACTATCTCTCTCTATATATATGTGTATATTTATATATTGTTTGTATTTTTAATCATATATCATATGCACTTAAACTCCTTCACTATAATACTGCAACTTCAGGCAGGTTATTCTTGTTATTTAATAAGAATTCCTTTTATTAGATTCATCATTTCCTTTCTCAGTCTCTGTTTCTCATAATAAAATTCATGATTTTCTGACAAAGTAAAATTGCATGTAATCATTAAATAATGTCTGACATTATAGGTCTGGAAAAGTTTCTTTTGTAAAACCTCATAATGGGTGCATTCATTATTACATGCAATTCTTTCCAGAAAAAAATAGAATTTTGTAATGAAGAAAAGAAACAGTTAACACATTTCAGAAGATACAGTTGCTAAAAGTCCTGCTAATTTCAGAATATGTCCTCAATTAGATGCCATGTCTGTGCTCATCAAAATACTTCACTGCCCTCCACCATTGACTGTCTTTGTAGATCATATCCCCCATTGTCTGTCTCTACAGATAATGTGCGGACTATACACGGAAAAATGATATTGCTAGGTATCTGCTAGGCGCCCTCCCTGACACAAACATCACACATCTCCACAATTAAGTTATTTTGCCACCCACTCATCTGACTAGCTGAGTTAATCAG
The DNA here is from genome assembly GCF_019279795.1 of Protopterus annectens. Lineage (NCBI taxonomy): Eukaryota > Metazoa > Chordata > Ceratodontiformes > Protopteridae > Protopterus > Protopterus annectens. The sequence continues at coordinate 1,554,548,963 of NC_056739.1, read as the reverse complement.
ACAGATACAGAGCGAGAAAACTTCAAGTGTATCACTTAGCAGTTAATCTAAGAGTTGTATTATCATATTGAGTAGCCTGTATGCCCCTGCAGTGGACAAACATTTCACTTTCAAATCAGTGCTGCTAATCATTTTGCTTTGACAGCTTTTCAATATAGTAAAGTGACTAATTGCCCACAGTTTTAAATTATTATACCACTGCAAGCTGAATATCCCTACTGAATTGTAAGGTATTTGGATCCAGTGTCTCAATAAAATACTCCTCACATTTAAAATTAGAGATACTCAACTGAAAAGTTGACGTTTATACAGTTCAGTCATGAATACAATGTTTAAATGCTGTTACACTATAGAAATAATTGCACGTCATAATGCAACAAGTTCTTCAATGTTTATAATGAAGGTATTTGCTGGGGCTCAGAAGCATACCTAACAAGGCTATTTAATGGCTAACACAATGACACAAAGTAGCGCAGTACACCTCTAAGGTAATTATCGATTAAATAGGCAGCATTTAGTGCCCTGACAATCACCTAATTAAGAAATTTGCCTTTGTAAGTGACATTGGTTGGGAATACAGGTTGATGCTGTGGCTATGGTTCCAGAAGTCATGAACAGTAATAATGGGCATCCTGCATGCAGATGATTATGTGTGCACAAACACAACTTTGTGATGCTACAAGAACTGCCCAGAGCAATAATATGTCTTCGACACCATCTCCCACCAACTACTTCTTAATAAACTTGCTACACTCAGTCTCAGTGCAGCATCCCTGACATGGTTTTTCAGTTATCTATCAAACTGTCAACAGACTACTAAATGGGAGAACAATCTCATCCTACTACTGCCAATGCCACTGGTGTACCCCAAGGTTCAATTCTTGGCCCCCTTCTTTTTATCATATTTACTAATAATCTTAAGACTGCAACCCAACTTGCCTCACTCATTCAATACTAAGATGATACATGCCTTATCTGCTCCGCCCTTCCCCACAAGAACTACAAGTAAAGATGCAAAATGCATTCCAGGAAACTGAAACTTTCCTATCAAACCACCAACTCATTCTTAACCCAAATAAGACAAAGTTACTAATTTTCACACACAAAACTGCCAAATCCTGCTCCCTTCCCCTCTCTATTCCATCCACAAATGGCATCAGAATTGTGCCAACTTCCCTGGCAAAGCTCGTAGGTGTTACAATCGATGACCATCTCAAATTTGATATACATATTTCTCTAACTATAAAAAACGTCTATTCTAAACTCGGAGCTCTCTACAGAGCCAAATCTTACCTAACACCTCATGCCAGGCTAGTCACAGTGAGATCTCAGCTTCTCTCTACACTTCTCTACTGCTTTCATATCTTCACCAACCTGCACAAGGCTGACTTCAAAATCTAGAATCCTTCTATAACAGAATTGCAAAATTTGCCACAAATCATCTCTATAAAGCCTATCACTGTTCTGCTCTTCAAAAAACTTAACTGGCTAGAACTACCAGACCTGTTAATATTAAACCAACTTACCCTTGACCACAAAATCATACACAACCCCAATAACTACCTGGCAATTTCAACCCTCGTCCAACTACAGATAAACAGCAGGTCCCTAAGGTCTTCCGATAGGCTACTACTCAATATAATAAAATCACATAACTACTATGATGACTCCCTCTACTCTAACAAAATAGCTAAGTCCTGGAACTCTCTGGCCCCAGGCTTACAAATCACCCCTCCTACTCTTCATTTAAAACAAAAATAAAAGAATATCCCACTAGCAAGTGGTTCTGCCCTTGTCGTCCCCCTGGATAATCTCCTCTCCCATACTTTTTCTTTCCTTTCACTCTTTACAACTGAATGCATGTTACCCATTAAGTAAAATTTGATTGCTCCCCTGATAGACTGTAAATACTTCTAGTATCTCAAAAAAATTCACTGTTTAACTTTCTGTAATCTCTCTATTAGTGTATTTTTCATTTTTTTCACTGTTTAACTTGCTACAATGTCACTATTGTCTGCACATATCTTTCATAATGCATGCTCACTGACTGTTTCAGTTCTTTTCTGTTATCAAGTTTTTCTATTTTATTTCTGATGTTGACATAATTTTTATCTCCTTTTTACATTGTTATATATTGTCTATGGTACTATCTCTGTATTTTACATGCTCTAATTTGTTTCCTATGTTGAAATAATTATTATCTTGTTTTTCACATTGTTATATTTTTCTATGTTTAATTGTTAAATTCCACTGTCTTCTAGTTTGCCTCACTATGTGTTAATCTGACCATATATCTCATTTTTCTCTACTTTCACTGGCTTATGTGAGTAATCACAAAATCATCATTTTGTCCACCCCTTCAATTGCTGGAAAATATAAGAGATAGACCAAACACCCTAATACTGGGTGATTTTAACTACCCTGCCAGTGACAAACTTCATAACACCCATGCAGACGGGAACTGAAAGTTCAACTGCTGAATCTACACTAATCCATGGGGGACCAGATGACATCCCGTGTACTACCATGAACTACAATATGAACTGGCACCTCACCTAAGTGTCATGTTTAATCATAGCCTCACCATCTGCAAGGGAGCATATATATATGGAATCATGGAACTTATAAACAAAGACACAACAAACAAACACTGGACCTCACCCAGTTGTTTTTTGTGGGGGGCCGATGTCTCTCCTGAACCTGATTGACTTCTTGAATCAGTCTCCAGAGCCATGGACAAGGGCTGGAATCATAGATAAACTTACTAAGTTGGGCATTAATCCCTATGTCATCCAATGGGTGCTAAAATGGCTACTGATAGAACCCACACTGTAAAAGTAGCCGACTCAAATCCAGCTCCAGACAAGCACTAAACACAGAAAGTGATAAGAGGATTTAGGGACACAGGACAGTGGTCTCACCACCGATAAACACATCGCCACAACACAGTCAAGGGCTTTTTTCATCCAAAAAAGAGGAGTCATTTGTCCACTACTCTCATCCTCATAGACCCCATTATAGAATACAATGCCCCATTTGGTAGCTATCTCTGTATCATACGTTTACTCCAGAGGCGATCTCGCCATCACAAAAACAAAACAAAAACATGCTAGGGATCCTGACCCACTCCAGAGACTCCCAGACTCTGGGAATACATGCCATACATGTCAAAGCAGGTTTGGCCTCTTTCAACCTCTTCAGAGGAACCTTGTGATTGGATGGGAGAATTCACCCCAGGATCACGTCAATTCGCCCTGCTAGACAGGGGTCCTATGGTATTATTACTTAATGTATATTTTTTTATCTGTTTTTTTTTTCCTTTTGGAGCTTTTCTCCCTGGGTCTCCACTGAAAACGGGCTTCTAGCCCAGTCGGACACTACATGTAAATAAAATAAATAAATAAATAAATAAATAAATAAATAAGTGTCGATCCCAGCAAAGTCCTTACCAGTTTTATTCATATAAATAAGTATGAAATGACAGCACAGATGAGTCAGAAAGGCAGAAGGACAAGCAGAGGAACATATAGACTGAAGCAGATACAGACAGAGTGGGAGTAAGGAGGGAAGAACGGTGATACTTTTTAGAACAGGTGCCTTTCTTTGTTTTTTCAGGAAAGATAGATGGGAGATAATGCAATCGTAAGGTAGGGAAGGAAAGAGAGTAAGGGATGGAATGCATGACCTACTTCACCTGTTGAAGAGGCAGGCCTGGAGACAGATGGAGACCAGCAGGGGTAGGTAGGACAGGTGCTAGAGTAGGCAATACTGCTGAACCACAAACACAGCTGTGGCTGACCCTGCATGAAATGGTAACAGAAATGGAAAAAAATAAAGCAACAAATGACTAATAAAAGGAAGGGAGAAATGTGGGAAATGGAGAGATAAAAAAGTTAGTGCTTTGTCTAAATGTCTGTGGCTGACCAGCAGGTGTACACTTAACTATAGAATGAGTAAACATCTGCTATGAATTCTTTGATTCACGAGAGCATAATGATGACAAGCCACGGTATGAGCTACATTCCTGTTGGAAGACATGGGCACAAGGGGTTTAGTCTTGGATATTATCAATAGCCCTAGGGAGTATGTCTGACTCTTCTGAGATTAATCTGTTGGTTGGCAGTAGAGGTCTTGGAAGATATATGGGTGTGTGTGTATGGGTAAATTATGTGGGAGATGGACAAGAAAGTGCTAGCTGGACATGGCCAGTGCTACAGACTCTGCAACACACTGCCAACAAGCCCAGTGTGGCAGTGTGAAGTAGTAAAGGTAGACAATGCACTGACGGCAATAGGCATCTGCAGCATATGGTGGCCAAGTACCATGATGTGTGCTGGGATGTATTACAAGACAGAGTACTCATAAAGATAGAATGCCATGTGTGTACCAGCCATAAGTGGCACATGCATGGTCATTCTGTGAGGCAAATAGGGGGAAATGTGTAATTGCTCATTTTAGGACTGCCAGCGCTGTAGAAATGCACACAGCACATTACTGGGACAACACCCTTGGATGCATGGCAGTGCATTGCAGTTAGCATGATGTAAGGGCAAGTTGTGCCAGGCATGCTGTACCCGGCATGTGTTTGGCATCACAAAGATGTGGAAACCACTAACATGTCCTGCATGTGTCTCATTTCTTCTGTCTTTGTGGACAGAGGATGTACATCCAGCAGCATGCAGTGGTGTTACCCATGAGTGTTACAATTAACAAAACATAATTATAACATAGGATACCCTTACTGGTATGATGTCCAGTTTCTAGCTGTAGTATGAAAATGGTCTTGTTACCTCTGTGTCTTTACAGATGGTCAGTATACATCTAAAAGAGGAGACAGTTCTACTGTATTTGCTCAGAAGCTGAAAAACTTAAAGAAAATGACAAAAAAACAGAGAATAGATGTCCTGCAAGGGCCCTTGGAATTATAAGTAAATTATAGTAAAATTGACCTGCTACGCATATATGCATATTTTCTGTACACCTCAGGAGCATTCCATCTGACCTCTTCTTCCCATTGGTGCGGAAGACAGAAGTGGTACTTTCTGAGGTCACTGTACATGTGCCTGCACTGCTCACTAGAGTGGTTGATGATGCTGCAGTAACAGTCATTGCACTGGGAAGGCTCAGCCAGGTATCCATCTTATACTAGAGACCCTCATAGAAGTCCACAAACAAGCATTCCTAATGGTTTCTGTATATAAGATGCAAAAATATTTGTCACTCTTTAAAAAAAAACACCTGAGAGACCAACTACCCTCAGGGCCTTTTGAAGGCATAGTTGCTTAGGTCATAGTCCTGAGAAATATGGTAGCACATTTGCATTGGCACATTCTGCTGTCGACACATGACACACTATGTCATGCACTTAGTGCAAAATATTGTGATGTCATCATATTGTAGCGCTTAAATCCATGGCATGACAGAATAGTATTAGAATGGAGGCGTGGCTTAGTATGACCCTTGAGTAGCAGCACTTTCTGCTCTGCCTTATCATCTCTTTTATGACAGGAATTTTTAAATATAACTACCCAAAAAGTATTTTTTTTATTTAGTCTCTTTTCATAGTTTAGTTAATATTAAAAAATATTTTAATTACTAACAACTTTTCCTGTCAAAATTACAAGAGACAAGTTTCTGGCATCTGAATACAGAATGAGCTTTACTAAAACCTATCATCAGGATTCTGTGTTAAAAAAAGAGTTTCAAACTCTTTTAACTACTATACAGGATTTATCAACAAAACTTGACAGAATGGACATAAAAATTGATAACTTCAAGGAAACTATATCGCAACAAATGGAGACAATTCATCTAGACCTTAAACAACAGAAGAAACAAATTGCTGGTATTGAAACTTCCTTAAATGACATGGACAGTAAAATACATCAAAATGAGCATAACCTGGAATTTCTTCTAAAACAGAACATCGTGCTGTTAACAAAAATAGATGATCTGGAAAACAGATCTCGAAGAAATAATATCAGGATTTTCAGGCTACCCAATAACTCTGAAGAAAATGACTTGGAAAAGTTTTTATCTTCATGGCTACCAGAAATCTTATATCTCTTTGAAGTGCTTTATTTTGGTATAGAAAGAGCTCATAGGTCCTTGTCTTCATCTAAAAATACCAAAAGCACTTCTTCCAAGTCAGTTATAGTTCAATTTTTATCTACTCATAATAAAGAAATAGTTTTGAAAACAACTTGGTCTAGATCACCTATTAAATACAAAAACAACATCATATGCTTTGACAATGACTATTCTTCATCTGATATATCAAAGAGGAAACAGTTTCTTCCATTGCTAAAAGAGCTAAAAAAAAGCTTGAATAAAGTCTCACCTGCTTTTCCCTGCAAGGCTGAAAATCTTTCTTCAAGATGGCCCAAAGATATTTGAAGAACTTGATGCTGTCATTAACTACATTAAATCTAATAAAATATTAGATAAAATAGATGAAATGGAATGGGCAAGTTCAAGTCTTAAATGAACTGCAGAAAATGGTAATTGGAAAACAGTTGAAAATAAGAAGAAACTTAAAAAAATGACTTATTCTTCTCTTTTTACATAACTTTATTTATTTTTATTAAGACCCAGAAGTCATAGGATTTGAAAATGGTTCAACAGGTGAGTGTTCTTCTGTTCTTTAATATATAATGTTTCTAATTTATGGTTACTTATCAACTAATAAATTCGCTACATTTTATGGTTATTAGTAGTCTCTATATGTTACTTCCCCTTTACTAATATTAGTTTTTATATTTTAAATATCCTTTGGGTTATAATTTAGTTTTTATATGTATGTGTGTGTGTGTATGTGTATGTATATATATATATATATATATATATATATATATATATATATATATATATATACACACACACACACACACGCACACACACACTTTAACAACATTCTATCATGTATAGATGAAAATAAAGAAAAGAATGAAGAAGGGGAGGTAAAGAAAACATAGTATACAATAATTCATTAAACATTAGATTATTGCCTCATAACAGCTTAAGCTTGTGAATATATAGTTTGATTGGGTTTATGGTTATATTGTGAGTAGATCTTTAGAAGTCATTTATTATTTTGAATACGTATTTGATATTCTGGTTGTTGTCTTGTCTCACTAAATGTCACTGGAATGCTTATTGAGAAAGTGTAGGCTATTTTTGCTATAGTTCCTTTAATTTTTATATACATTTCTCTCTGGTTTTATATGGCATTTATTGGTTATGTTTTTGGAGAATGAGGATACCCGTGATGCCTATGATGTATTTGGAGTTGCTATTTAGTACATTTAGCTATGCGGCTTTGTTATACAGATGTGGTTTCATTGCTCTTCCATTTACATTTTGTGTGCCCTGGTGACTTTGTTGCAAGATTGAGCATAACAATCTTGTTTCTTGCGTTTTTTGGTTATTGTGACTCGTTTTGTTGTTAGTTGGTGGTTTTGGGTAGGTGGCAGACCTGGGAATTCAAGGATCTGATAAGCTCATTGTTTTTTTTTTTTTTGAAACTTGACAAGAGCTCTGACTGTTGCTAGAGTGCCCCGCAGAGCTCTCGAGCTACTGTAAGACCTGAAAGGAAACCAGGAAAGCTTTCAGTTTCCCGCTGAAGAAATTGAAGCCTTTTTTTTTTTTTTCTTTTCCTTCAACCTAGCGATTTAACCACTTGCTTCTATGAATAGCCGTGAAAGCTGCATGACATCACTGATGACTCAACGTTCTTCCTAGAAAGGAAGTAACTAAATCGCAGACTTTCTGGACATGTTTAAATGTTTTTTTTTTTTTTATCATTTCTCTTTAATGTAAAGATATTTATATACTATAAAATGAAACAAAAGTACAAAGTAGCAGATCCTGTCTCAGCCTATACTATTTTATATTTGATAGATGACAAGGAGCATAACAGATAGAGTTCATTTACAGTGTATTACTGTTTATTCTGCATCTGTTTTGGAAAAAAAAAGAAAAAAAAAATGTCCTTTCATAGTTACCTGTTTTCTAGATTTAAATATTTTGATACATTAATCATAATAATAATATATATATATATATATATATGTTTCAGCAAATATAATACAAATTGGCTGTATGTATAGTGTGAATTACCTTTCTAATATTGCTCAGTGGAATAACAAATTGAATGTTTACCTCAAAGAAACTTATTATCTAATTTTTACAGATACAATGATTTTAGATTTGTCACCTAGACTTTACATAGGGATACAATGAATAAGTAGCTCAGAGTTAATTATGAGACCAGTTGACTGTTTTCCATTACACATATATGAACTCTATTCACTATACTGTCCTTGGGTACTGTCATATTACTATATCTTGAGACATGATTGAAATATTAAACATATTTAGTTACTTAGTTGTCAAAATGATTAATATTTGTTGTATGTGTACTGTTACAACCACACTAAAGCCGCAATGTTACAATAATATGCCTTGTCACTGAGAACTTTATTTTTATTTGTAAATATTAAAAAGTATTAATGAGAAGAATTGATAAAAGTTACATAATCATATCTGTAAATTCTTCTCATTAATTTAGATAGACATAATTATTATCTCAATTTTGTGGGAGAATAATTAAAATTGGTTCATGTGATTGAAGCTTTCATAATACTTTTACTGAAAAGAGGTTGTTTATTTTAGACAATCCTAAGGAAGTTCATATAATACTGTTTCCAAAACAGAAATATGCCATTGCAGTAAATGGACGGTGGCAAAAATCTATATTATATATGTATACACAAATGTAATTTCTATTACAACTGTTTCCTACTTAAGAAATTAGCCCAATCGTATAATGTCTATTATTTTTAACTAAGGTAAATATATCTCTATACAATCTGTTCATTTTATTTAGCCAGAGATGTACATATAGGTGTGAGATGTTTATGGTGTGGTTGTGGCAGTGCACATATTTCAAACAACTTAATAAGTAACTAATTTTACCAATGATTTAGTGGTTCTGACATTTTTGAATATATAATTTACTTGCATATTAATAAGCCATGTTTATAATGATGTAACAGTACATATTTCAGGCAGTGCATGACAATATTGCTGCTAGTAGGAATGTTAATTTGAGTTATTAATGTCATTCAGATTAGGAGTTTATAACTCCAGGTGGGTTTTAAAGGGTTTTATGGTTAGATGTTTTTGTTATAAATCCTTGATAACAAATTCTCAGATGTTCACTAAAATATGTATAATAGAATCTAATTTAAATATCTGTAATTTTAAATATTTTTTCTATATAGAGTACTATGTAAACTGCTGTATTCCTTTCATTTTTAAGTTTAATTTATAAATTAAAACTAATAGAAATTTTAGTCAACATATATGCCAATCCAACAAACTGACAACATGACATCATTTCATTGTATTTCTCTTAATGTAAATGGTCTCAATAACCCTAACAAGAGAAGATCTTTGAATAAATATCTACAATTACATAAATCACAATTAATCTTTCTCCAAGAAACTCATTTAATAGAAGATGACATTTCCAAACTAGAATCTAAATCTTTCTCAATTCTTGTAAGTTCTGAACATACGCAAAAAAAAGAGGTGTAGCAATATTATGGAATAACAAATTGCCACAACCTAAAATAATTGACACATACAAAGATAATAAAGGCATGGTAGCATCTATTATCATACAATTTAATAATTCAATATTCACCTTAATAAACATGTACTGGATTCCTGGCTTTGGACAGACATCAGCACAACAACATATTGATCATATTATTCAATTCTCTAAAGGTAATATTATTTTTAGCCGGATATTTTAATTGCATTTTTAGTTCTTCTGATTCTTCCTTTAAGGGTAAAAGAAAAGTTTCAAGTTCAGCAAAATTATTAAAAGAGTTTTACAGTTCTTTTTTATTAAAAGACATTAATAATTATGCTGACCCAAAGTCACTATTTTATACATTTTTTTCACACAGACACAACACGTATTCAAGAATAGACAGAGTTTTTATTACAAATAGCTTAATAGATTCATTAAGTAATGTAAAAGCTATTACATGCCCTTTCTCAGATCACAATTCTATAACCTTAGATATATATATATATATATATATATATATATATATATATATATATATATATATATATACATACTAATACTAATGCTCAGATAAAACGAATCCCAGCATATATAACTAAGCTAAAAGATTTCAATACCTTCATATCACAAGAAGTTCATAATTTTTTAGAGTTTAATACCAAAAATAATACATCTGAAATTTTCATATGGGATGCAATGAAAGCATATCTATATGGCACAATAATTGACTGGTATAAGAAAAAAAGACTTTTATGGGATAAAGACTTAAAAGATATTCAAACAAGGCTAGATACCTTACCTCTTGAGTTATCGAAAAATGCACAAGAAAATTCTAAATTAGATGAATTGAAAATCTTAAATAAGAAGTATCTTGAGATTCTTAATCATAAAATTCAGATTGGTTTAGAGAAATTTTAATTTATCAATTTTTCGATGAACCCAAGATCTCTGGATATTTTATCCAACAAAGTAAAAAGATTGAATAGATTCAATCACATCAATGAAATATATTCACCTCAGAAGATAAAATTAGTATCTGATTTGCATCACATATTAATTGAATTCAGAGACTTTTTTCTTAACTTAAACCAATCCACTACATTAATAAACTCAAAGAATGAAATTCAAGCTTTTATTAAAAAAACTCTAAAAATAGATTAACAAATGAGCAAATTAAACTACTTGATAAACAAATTACTTTTAAAGATATTCAAGAACAAATTAATACTCTCAAACAAAATAAAGCACCTGGAAATGACGGCATTATTCCAGAAATGTATAAACTGCTACCAGGAAAAGCACTAACTTTATTATTTCAGTTTTTAACAATATACAAAATATACTGTGGTGGTGGTGCTGCTGTAGTGTTGTCGCCTCACAGTAAGACGTTGCCCTGTTCGATTCTCAGCTAGAGCGTCTTCTGTGTGGAGACATGTGTGAATGGGCGTACCTTCATTGAAGGTTGTGCGTCAGGGCCGGCAACTTGGCATGTACAAATCTACTGCCAATCATTAGCGGACAGCAGTTCTGCTGTGGCGACCCCTAACCGGGAAAAGCCGAAAGACACAATAACAACAAAATAAAAATATTATCCCCCCTCATGGAAATATACATTCATCTCTCCTATCTTAAAGCCTGAAAAAGATCCTACAAAATGTAATTCATACAGACCTATCTCATTACTAAATATAGATTATAAAATATTCATGTCTATATATGCAAAGAGACTCAGGGTATTTCTTCCCAACTTAGTAGATGAAGACCAAACAGGTTTCATAATAAACAGAACAATGTATGATAATATTAAAAGAGTAATAACTTTAATTGAGTCAACTAAAAATCTAAAAAAAATACTTAACTATAGTTAGTTTAGATATAAATTGTGCTTTTGACACTGTTAATTGGGATTACTTATTTATTCTTTCGCAGGAACTTATTTTTTAAGCAGTTTTATAAAACTTCTTACCTAGTTATATGCAGGCTCACAAGTATATGTTAAAATTGGTTCTAATATATCTCAGTTCATACCTATTACTAAAGGTACCAAACAAAGCTGTCCTTTATCCCCTCTACTATTTACCTTAGTTATGGAGCCCTGGGCCAACTTGATTAGAGTTAATAACGATATTAAAGTCTTAACAAAACCTCTAAGATTCAAATGTTTGCAGATGACATTTTAATTACCCTGGGTGGGAAAAATCCAACAATTCAAGAACTATTTAATAATATAGATTATTTCCAAAAAAAATCAGGACTTACTTTTAACCATAATAAAACACAAATATTAGCTGGTTCAAAAAAAATATAACATACAAGGTAAATTTGAAAAATATATACCACAACCCCAGCAAATAAAATATCTAGGAATAATTATAGCTAATGGTTTAAAGGAAAATCAAAAATTAAACTTTGATAAAAGTTTAACAGAAATAGATAACTTAATACATAAATGGTCTAAAATAAAATTTTCAATAGAGGAGAAATTGTCAGTTATAAAGATGATTCTTCTACCTAAAATTCTATACATAATTCTAGCTATTTCTATACCTCCATCTTATACAACAATTAAAAAGTTTAACACTATTAAAAAAATCCTATGGTATCCAATTAAACCCAGAATTTCTTTAACATATCATATGTATAATAGGGATAATGGAGGCATCGCTTTACCAAATTTAGAAATCTACTCAATTTCCTCATTTATTAAGACAACTTTATACCTTATAGATAGTAAATATTCAGCTAAATGGAAAGACTTTATCCTATCTTCATCACTAAATCTAAATAATAGCAATGACCATATTAAGTTAAAATTAATAAATAATACATTCATATGGAAATTAAAGGATCATTTTTCATTATGCCCCACACAAACTTTACATCAAATTATATTAATATGATTTTAAAATCCTTTAAAATTTTTATTCATAGATTCCTATCCTATAAAATTGGATATTCCTTATTTTCTCTATAGCTTATACACAGGGGGTTATTTTCTTCACAGATTTTAATAAAATGTCGATATTTGAGCAGACACATCTAATTTATTAGCATCAATTGGTAAAGGAACAATGAATTACAATCCATCAATGCATTACTGGAAGAAAATTATCTTGATTTTTCATTATGGCTTGACTTACAAGAAGCTAGAAATTATATCAAAAATAAACTTGATTTAATACCTTCCTCAGTTAAAAATTCAATTCCCAAATTCATTCCATATTTAATAGTTTGTTCAACAGAACAATTTAATTAAAATTAACTTGTCATCTATATATAAAACTATTAAATCAGATTTAGATATATTCCCTGATAATTATTGGAGATATTATTTTGAAATTAATAAATATAATCCTTTGGATAAAGATAAATCAAATTTTCTTCAATCTGCAGGTAGAACTTCTACATCACTTAAATGGAGAATATTTATGTGGAGATTTTTAAATAGATCATTCATCACTCCATACAAAATAAGTAAGATTATTAAAGAAGATATATTATGTTGGAGATGTTTGGAGATTCAGTATGCTGATTGGGCACATATTTTTTATGAATGTTCACATATAAAAATATTGGAAAAATATTAACAATTTCTTACAAGCAATATTAACTGACAATTTCCTACTTACAAAGTCATTAGTTTTATTTAATTCACCAATTCCATCCTGTGCAAATTTAAATAAATATTCACTTATTTGGTCTATACTGTCCATAGCCAGGAAATAAATTACTAGAAAGTGGAAACCTTCAGAATCTCCTTCTTTTCAAAACTTTAAAGATCTTCTCTTGGAAGTATCCAGATTAGAATTATTGACAATCAAATCTAGATCCTCTAGGAACACAGCAAAACATAACCAATGGTTGAATATAATTGAGTTATTAGAAAACCAATAACTTAAATTTATTAATTGGCTCTTATACATTTGTCTTAAGTTGTTTCAGTTGTATACAGTATAGTGGACATCTTTGTATATAGTTCATTGTCTTTTTTTATCTGTTATTCTAAAAGTTTGATTTTATTTTAATTCATTATAAAATGTTCAATTTTATGTTAACGATTGTATATTCTAGTAATAACATCAATAAAACCTTTTCATAAAAAAAGAATAGTATTAGAATATAAACAGAATCATGCCAAGAGTATCCCAACAGAACAGTTCCCACATTTGCTTTCATTTCTGCATTTTAGCACCTCTATGAGCTATAATGAAAAGATACAGTTATCCACATGTCTGCTAGTGTCATTAACCTATCCTACCACTCAACATCTAACAGCAAGAAATCTGGACAAAACCAAAAATAATGGAGGGACAAAGGTACAAAATGAGAGGCAACTTTTCAAATAGTGTTCTTTGAAACTTAGAACATTGATAGCATAACAGATTTTGCATTATAATGCATTTTCTGAAGGGTATGAAGTATGATACTCAAATGTATGTCATTATTTAGTGACTTGAATCCTGCATGATTTGCCAGAAAATTGCAAATTTTATGATGACTAGAACAAAAATATGAAGTAAATCTGGACAGATGAGAGGTATGATATGCAATGCTCTTCTCAGGTCCTCATGCACATGCATGATCTGGGATGAACCTCAAAACACAGCCTTGGTCATGTACATATTGCAGAAAAGTGTGATTCAGAGACACTGACTCTAAATAGACTCATTAGCATAATTGCAATGCTAAGAGCCTTGAAACAGAGTGATAAAAACAGCTGTAGCTATTACTAGGCTCATTGCACTATGGAATTTGTTACATTCTGTAGACCCTTATTAGATCTATATTTCAATTTTGGGCTTTCATTAGCATTACACATGAGGTAAGTGAACTAGGGATGCTGCCTGATAATATTATGAAACTGCTTTTGTATATGAGCTACAAATCAATGGTGTTTATTGAATTTATTTGTTTTGTTTTATCCTGGGGTTGAGTTGACAAGTAACTGCTGAATAGGGGTGGGAGGGGGGTGTACACAGGCAGATTTTTAACAAGGTATTTGATGTGCATTCATTATAATTTAAGTGTCACAGTAGGAGGTCTGAAGTTTTTTGTAAGAAGTGGCACAGGCCTTGTGGTGAGGCTAGGGACTGTGGGCGTACCACTGTTTGCATCTCTTTGTTGTTATGTGCATTGTATGATTGTTCATAACTGCCATGAGTATCCCCTGTATTGTGCAGTGCAGTTTAAGAGGGAGAGCTGTGAAGAGGGCAGCAGTCAATGTGACAATATTGCACTTTCATGTGATGAGCATCCATTGACACAGAATCAGATGTTGTTTTTGGAATGGGAGGAGGCATTCTAAACTGTGTCAGCCTGAATCTGATTGCAATGGACCATAAAGTGCACAGATCTCTATGCTGTGACATCTGTCATTGTTGGGTTCACTTTTCTTTTCTAATCACCTCCTATGGTAGGCAGTGCTTGTGGGAGAGGGTGTATGTCCACTGGGGTGGTTTTAAATATCTTTCCCCAACCAGGCTGTCCTGTTATTGCTTCCCAGTGGTTTGAGATGAACATATTTTTATTTTCTGTTTCAGGGATTGTTTTGGGAGAAGTTAATCATAAAATATGATCATAAAACCAATTAAGGACTGCTTTGCCATGCATCCATAACATGTTACTAAATGCTTGAGTTCGATGGGGAAATCTTCAGAAATGCTTGTGTATGAAGCCTTATGTAGATCATACTAAGGGATGTCACTGACATGCCTGTTATTGGCTTTCTTTAGCCTGCAGCCTATGTTGTGCTGCATGCATACTGAAGACAGGGATCTTACACCAGTGATGTAAGGACATGGAACAGGTGTTGACATCATTTCATTGTATTTTCTTTTTTTCTTTTCCTTCAACCTAGCGATTTAACCACTCGCTTCTATGAATAGCCATGAAAGCTGCATGACATCACTGATGACTCAACGTTCTTCCTAGAAAAGAAGTAACTAAATCGCAGACTTTCTGGACATGTTTAAATGTTTTTTTTTTTTTTATCATTTCTCTTTAATGTAAAGATATTTATATACTATAAAATGAAACAAAAGTACAAAGTAGCAGATCCTGTCTCAGCCTATACTATTTTATATTTGATAGATGACAAGGAGCATAACAGATAGAGTTCATTTACAGTGTATTACTGTTTATTCTGCATCTGTTTTGGAAAAAAAAAGAAAAAAAAAATGTCCTTTCATAGTTACCTGTTTTCTAGATTTAAATATTTTGATACATTAATCATAATAATAATATATATATATATATGTTTCAGCAAATATAATACAAATTGGCTGTATGTATAGTGTGAATTACCTTTCTAATATTGTTCAGTGGAATAACAAATTGAATGTTTACCTCAAAGAAACTTATTATCTAATTTTTACAGATACAATCATTTTAGATTTGTCACCTAGACTTTACATAGGGATACAATGAATAAGTAGCTCAGAGTTAATTATGAGACCAGTTGACTGTTTTCCATTACACATATATGAACTCTATTCACTATACTGGCCTTGGGTACTGTCATATTACTATATCTTGAGACATGATTGAAATATTAAACATATTTAGTTGCTTAGTTGTCAAAATGATTAATATTTGTTATATGTGTACTGTTACAACCACACTAAAGCCGCAATGTTACAATAATATGCCTTGTCACTGAGAACTTTATTTTTATTTGTAAATATTAAAAAGTATTAATGAGAAGAATTGATAAAAGTTACATAATCATATCTGTAAATTCTTCTCATTAATTTAGATAGACATAATTATTATCTCAATTTTGTGGGAGAATAATTAAAATTGGTTCATGTGATTGAAGCTTTCATAATACTTTTACTGAAAAGAGGTTGTTTATTTTAGACAATCCTAAGGAAGTTCATATAATACTGTTTCCAAAACAGAAATATGCCATTGCAGTAAATGGACGGTGGCAACAATCTATATTATATATGTATATGTAATTTCTATTACAACTGTTTCCTACTTAAGAAATTAGCCCAGTCGTATAATGTCTATTATTTTTTACTAAGGTAAATATATCTCTATACAATCTGTTCATTTTATTTAGCCAGAGATGTACATATAGGTGTGAGATGTTTATGGTGTGGTTGTGGCAGTGCACATATTCCAAACAACTTAATAAGTAACTAATTTTACCAATGATTTAGTGGTTCTGACATTTTTGAATATATAATTTACTTGCATATTAATAAGCCATGTTTATAATGATGTAACAGTACATATTTCAGGCAGTGCATGACAATATTGCTGCTAGTAGGAATGTTAATTTGAGTGATTAATGTCATTCAGATTAGGAGTTTATAACTCCAGGTCGGTTTTAAAGGGTTTTATGGTTAGATGTTTTTGTTATAAATCCTTGATAACAAATTCTCAGATGTTCACTAAAATATGTATAATAGAATCTAATTTAAATATCTGTAATTTTAAATATTTTTTCTATATAGAGTACTATGTAAACTGCTGTATTCCTTTCATTTTTTAAGTTTAATTTATAAATTAAAACTAATAGAAATTTTAGTCAACATATATTCCAATCCAACAAACTGACAACATGACATCATTTCATTGTATTTCTCTTAATGTAAATGGTCTCAATAACCCTAACAAGAGAAGATCTTTGAATAAATATCTACAATTACATAAATCACAATTAATCTTTCTCCAAGAAACTCAATTAATAGAAGATGACATTTCCAAACTAGAATCTAAATCTTTCTCAATTCTTGTAAGTTCTGAACATCATAAAAAAAGAGGTGTAGCAATATTATGGAATAACAAATTGCCACAACCTAAAATAATTGACACATACAAAGATAATAAAGGCATGGTAGCATCTATTATCATACAATTTAATAATTCAATATTCACCTTAATAAACATGTACTGGATTCCTGGCTTTGGACAGACATCAGCACAACAACATATTGATCATATTATTCAATTCTCTAAAGGTAATATTATTTTTAGCCGGATATTTTAATTGCATTTTTAGTTCTTCTGATTCTTCCTTTAAGGGTAAAAGAAAAGTTTCAAGTTCAGCAAAATTATTAAAAGAGTTTTACAGTTCTTTTTTATTAAAAGACATTAATAATTATGCTGACCCAAAGTCACTATTTTATACATTTTTTTCACACAGACACAACACGTATTCAAGAATAGACAGAGTTTTTATTACAAATAGCTTAATAGATTCATTAAGTAATGTAAAAGCTATTACATGCCCTTTCTCAGATCACAATTCTATAACCTTTGATATATATATATATATATATATATATATATATATATATATATATATATATATATATATACATACTAATACTAATGCTCAGATAAAATGAATCCCAGCATATATAACTAAGCTAAAAGATTTCAATACCTTCATATCACAAGAAGTTCATAATTTTTTAGAGTTTAATACCAAAAATAATACATCTGAAATTTTCATATGGGATGTAATGAAAGCATATCTATATGGCACAATAATTGACTGGTATAAGAAAAAAAGACTTTTATGGGATAAAGACTTAAAAGATATTCAAACAAGGCTAGATACCTTACCTCCTGAGTTATCAAAAAATGCACAAGAAAATTCTAAATTAGATGAATTGGAAATCTTAAATAAGAAGTATCTTGAGATTCTTAATCATAAAACTCAGATTGGTTTAGAGAAATATAAATTTATCAATTTTTCGATGAACCCAAGATCTCTGGATATTTTATCCAACAAAGTAAAAAGATTGAATAGATTCAATCACATCAATGAAATATATTCACCTCAGAAGATAAAATCAGTATCTGATTTGCATCACATATTAATTGAATTCAGAGACTTTTTTCTTAACTTAAACCAATCCACTACATTAATAAACTCAAAGAATGAAATTCAAGCTTTTATTAAAAAAACTCTAAAAATAGATTAACAAATGAGCAAATTAAACTACTTGATAAACAAATTACTTTTAAAGATATTCAAGAACAAATTAATACTCTCAAACAAAATAAAGCACCTGGAAATGACGGCATTATTCCAGAAATGTATAAACTGCTACCAGGAAAAGCACTAACTTTATTATTTCAGTTTTTAACAATATACAAAATATACTATGGTGGTGGTGCTGCTGTAGTGTTGTCGCCTCACAGTAAGACGTTGCCCTGTTCGATTCTCAGCTAGAGCGTCTTCTGTGTGGAGACATGTGTGAATGGGCGTACCTTCATTGAAGGTTGTGCGTCAGGGCCGGCAACTTGGCATGTACAAATCTACTGCCAATCATTAGCGGACAGCAGTTCTGCTGTGGCGACCCCTAACCGGGAAAAGCCGAAAGACACAATAACAACAAAATAAAAATATTATCCCCCCTCATGGAAATATACATTCATCTCTCCTATCTTAAAGCCTGAAAAAGATCCTACAAAATGTAATTCATACAGACCTATCTCATTACTAAATATAGATTATAAAATATTCATGTCTATATATGCAAAGAGACTCAGGGTATTTCTTCCCAACTTAGTAGATGAAGACCAAACAGGTTTCATAATAAACAGAACAATGTATGATAATATTAAAAGAGTAATAACTTTAATTGAGTCAACTAAAAATCTAAAAAAAATACTTAACTATAGTTAGTTTAGATATAAATTGTGCTTTTGACACTGTTAATTGGGATTACTTATTTATTCTTTTGCAGGAACTTATTTTTTAAGCAGTTTTATAAAACTTCTTACCTAGTTATATGCAGGCTCACAAGTATATGTTAAAATTGGTTCTAATATATCTCAGTTCATACCTATTACTAAAGGTACCAAACAAAGCTGTCCTTTATCCCCTCTACTATTTACCTTAGTTATGGAGCCCTGGGCCAACTTGATTAGAGTTAATAACGATATTAAAGTCTTAACAAAACCTCTAAGATTCAAATGTTTGCAGATGACATTTTAATTACCCTGGGTGGGAAAAATCCAACAATTCAAGAACTATTTAATAATATAGATTATTTCCAAAAAAAATCAGGACTTACTTTTAACCATAATAAAACACAAATATTAGCTGGTTCAAAAAAAATATAACATACAAGGTAAATTTGAAAAATATATACCACAACCCCAGCAAATAAAATATCTAGGAATAATTATAGCTAATGGTTTAAAGGAAAATCAAAAATTAAACTTTGATAAAAGTTTAACAGAAATAGATAACTTAATACATAAATGGTCTAAAATAAAATTTTCAATAGAGGAGAAATTGTCAGTTATAAAGATGATTCTTCTACCTAAAATTCTATACATAATTCTAGCTATTTCTATACCTCCATCTTATACAACAATTAAAAAGTTTAACACTATTAAAAAAATCCTATGGTATCCAATTAAACCCAGAATTTCTTTAACATATCATATGTATAATAGGGATAATGGAGGCATCGCTTTACCAAATTTAGAAATCTACTCAATTTCCTCAGTTATTAAGACAACTTTGTACCTTATAGATAGTAAATATTCAACTAAATGGAAAGACTTTATCCTATCTTCATCACTAAATCTAAATAATAGTAATGACCATATTAAGTTAAAATTAATAAATAATACATTCATATGGAAATTAAAGGATCATTTTTCATTATGCCCCACACAAACTTTACATCAAATTATATTAATATGATTTTAAAATCCTTTAAAATTTTTATTCATAGATTCCTATCCTATAAAATTGGATATTCCTTATTTTCTCTATAGCTTATACACAGGGGGTTATTTTCTCCACAGATTTTAATAAAATGTCGATATTTGAGCAGAAACATCTAATTTATTAGCATCAGTTGGTAAAGGAACAATGAATTACAATCCATCAATGCATTATTGGAAGAAAATTATCTTGATTTTTCATTATGGCTTGACTTACAAGAAGCTAGAAATTATATCAAAAATAAACTTGATTTAATACCTTCCTCAGTTAAAAATTCAATTCCCAAATTCATTCCATATTTAATAGTTTGTTCAACAGAACAATTTAATTAAAATTAACTTGTCATCTATATATAAAACTATTAAATCAGATTTAGATATATTCCCTGATAATTATTGGAGATATTATTTTGAAATTAATAAATATAATCCTTTGGATAAAGATAAATCAAATTTTCTTCAATCTGCAGGTAGAACTTCTACATCACTTAAATGGAGAATATTTATGTGGAGATTTTTAAATAGATCATTCATCACTCCATACAAAATAAGTAAGATGATTAAAGAAGATATATTATGTTGGAGATGTTTGGAGATTCAGTATGCTGATTGGGCACATATTTTTTATGAATGTTCACATATAAAAATATTGGAAAAATATTAACAATTTCTTACAAGCAATATTAACTGACAATTTCCTACTTACAAAGTCATTAGTTTTATTTAATTCACCAATTCCATCCTGTGCAAATTTAAATAAATATTCACTTATTTGGTCTATACTGTCCATAGCCAGGAAATAAATTACTAGAAAGTGGAAACCTTCAGAATCTCCTTCTTTTCAAAACTTTAAAGATCTTCTCTTGGAAGTATCCAGATTAGAATTATTGACAATCAAATCTAGATCCTCTAGGAACACAGCAAAACATAACCAATGGTTGAATATAATTGAGTTATTAGAAAACCAATAACTTAAATTTATTAATTGGCTCTTATACATTTGTCTTAAGTTGTTTCAGTTGTATACAGTATAGTGGACATCTTTGTATATAGTTCATTGTCTTTTTTTATCTGTTATTCTAAAAGTTTGATTTTTATTTTAATTCATTATAAAAATGTTCAATTTTATGTTAACGATTGTATATTCTAGTAATAACATCAATAAAACCTTTTCATAAAAAAAGAATAGTATTAGAATATAAACAGAATCATGCCAAGAGTATCCCAACAGAACAGTTCCCACATTTGCTTTCATTTCTGCATTTTAGCACCTCTATGAGCTATAATGAAAAGATACAGTTATCCACATGCCTGCTAGTGTCATTAACCTATCCTACCACTCAACATCTAACAGCAAGAAATCTGGACAAAACCAAAAATAATGGAGGGACAAAGGTACAAAATGAGAGGCAACTTTTCAAATATTGTTCTTTGAAACTTAGAACATTGATAGCATAACAGATTTTGCATTATAATGCATTTTCTGATGGGTATGAAGTATGATACTCAAATGTATGTCATTATTTAGTGACTTGAATCCTGCATGATTTGCCAGAAAATTGCAAATTTTATGATGACTAGAACAAAAATATGAAGTAAATCTGGACAGATGAGAGGTATGATATGCAATGCTCTTCTCAGGTCCTCATGCACATGCATGATCTGGGATGAACCTCAAAACACAGCCTTGGTCGTGTACATATTGCAGAAAAGTGTGATTCAGAGACACTGACTCTAAATAGACTCGTTAGCATAATTGCAATGCTAAGAGCCTTGAAACAGAGTGATAAAAACAGATGTAGCTATTACTAGGCTCATTGCACTATGGAATTTGTTACATTCTGTAGACCCTTATTAGATCTATATTTCAATTTTGGACTTTCATTAGCATTACACATGAGGTAAGTGAACTAGGGATGCTGCCTGATAATATTATGAAACTGCTTTTGTATATGAGCTACAAATCAATGGTGTTTATTGAATTTATTTGTTTTGTTTTATCCTGGGGTTGAGTTGACAAGTAACTGCTGAATAGGTGTTGGAGGGGGGTGTACACAGGCAGATTTTTAACAAGGTATTTGATGTGCATTCATTATAATTTAAGTGTCACAGTAGGAGGTCTGAAGTTTTTTGTAAGAAGTGGGGTGCACAGGCCTTGTGGTGAGGCTAGGGACTGTGGGCGTACCACTGTTTGCATCTCTTTGTTGTTATGTGCATTGTATGATTGTTCATAACTGCCATGAGTATCCCCTGTATTGTGCAGTGCAGTTTAAGAGGGGAGAGAGCTGTGAAGAGGGCAGCAGTCAATGTGACAATATTGCACTTTCATGTGATGAGCATCCATTGACACAGAATCAGATGTTGTTTTTGGAATGGGAGGAGGCATTCTAAACTGTG
The DNA here is from genome assembly GCF_019279795.1 of Protopterus annectens. Lineage (NCBI taxonomy): Eukaryota > Metazoa > Chordata > Ceratodontiformes > Protopteridae > Protopterus > Protopterus annectens. The sequence goes on along the minus strand of NC_056739.1, from coordinate 1,554,526,261 downwards.
TCAGCCTGAATCTGATTGCAATGGACCATAAAGTGCACAGATCTCTATGCTGTGACATCTGTCATTGTTGGGTTCACTTTTCTTTTCTAATCACCTCCTATGGTAGGCAGTGCTTGTGGGAGAGGGTGTATGTCCACTGGGGTGGTTTTAAATATCTTTCCCCAACCAGGCTGTCCTGTTATTGCTTCCCAGTGGTTTGAGATGAACATATTTTTATTTTCTGTTTCAGGGATTGTTTTGGGAGAAGTTAATCATAAAATATGATCATAAAACCAATTAAGGACTGCTTTGCCATGCATCCATAACATGTTACTAAATGCTTGAGTTCGATGGGGAAATCTTCAGAAATGCTTGTGTATGAAGCCTTATGTAGATCATACTAAGGGATGTCACTGACATGCCTGTTATTGGCTTTCTTTATCCTGCAGCCTATGTTGTGCTGCATGCATACTGAAGACAGGGATCTTACACCAGTGATGTAAGGACATGGAACAGGTGTATTATTGCTGACAGACACACTGTATGCCATGGGCAGGGTGGGTGAGATACAATGGCAGTCAAGTCCCTGTAGCACTGCAACAGCTATGGGGACACAGAGGGTTCAGGGAGCATGATTTTATCTGTCTACACTTCTGGTGGAGGTAGTATGTGTGCTGTTGTGGGGCTTAAACATAGATAACATGTGACATGCTCCAGATATCTCTGTTATGGTAGTCGTCTTTGCAGAATAATGCCACTGCTTGGTGTGTCAAGAAAACAAATACTATTTTACCATATTGACTGCTGCTGAATGGCAGGTAATTAAATAGGTGCATATGCTTCTTTGTGGTTGAGAAGTAACACAGTCCTTGCCAACAATGAACTCTGCTGTGTGGTGCTGAGACATAAGTGGTAGGGGTAAAAACAAGCTTAAACATGTGTATCTTTACATTTATGGGTACATATGCCTGGCAAAGAGAGAAAGACATAGGAGATGCTCTCCCAAGAATTGAACATCATTCCCTTTAGGTCCTCCATAAACATGATCAGTGTATGCTGCTGAATGATAAGCAACATTGTGTCTTTTGGGAGCATGTCTTGCAGGACTTTGTTGAGTAGATGAATACAGTTAGTGGATATAATAAAAAACATGACCAAAAATGACATAGGATCACCAACATGACTGGTCATGCATACTACAAGGTAACTTGCCTGGCAGAGGAGTGAAAGGCCATGGGTGGGGGTCTACTAATAGAATTACTGTTAACCAACATGGAAAATTTCTGGCATCTCTATCAGGGGTGGGCAGGCCAGATCTCTCATTCCCAGTGGGGGCTGGACTGGTGTGCAGGTGTTCACCAAGTCCCTTGGTTGTCAGTTGACAATCCCCTAGCTGGGTATTACCTAACATGTATGATATGCCATGCAACCTGTCTGCTTATACCTAATATACATAGCTATTTTGTTGTCACAGACATGTTGGAAATACACCACCTATATCAGTCTGTACAAGGTATGTTGACCATGTTTTTTGCGTGGCGCTCTGTCTTATAGATATTGCATCACTGGGATGTAGGTGTTTGAGAAGGTTGTAATAAAACACTCGGGTGTGGTTGTATATTTTTACAGGTGCTTTAGTGACAGGTCCTCCACTTTGGATACTGGCCTACCTGATGTCTGAGACCTGTCAGAGCCTGATGATGATTGCTGCCACATCTTGATGCATTCTGGAGTCATGGTGGCAATGTCAGACATATGTAATGTGACAGACATTTCCCAAACCCCTTCCATGAACACAGCTGCTGTGCCTGTATAACTTCTCTGTCAGTGTCAGGATACCATGAAAGGACAGAAGTTGGTTGATACATCAGCATAGGCTACACCATCTACCCCTGCAGCAGATACTCCTTGGTAGTTGGACGCTACCTTGAGCATGGAGAAGGCATTTAAGGTTGGTGTACTGGTTGCCAGAAACACAGTGGCTACCACCTCCTCTTGAAATGAGAGTCTCTATGGCTAGCACATAATTTATGTGCAGGGACAAGAAGATCCCACTGCAGACATAGCAAAGCTAATTGGGGTGGTATGTTTTCTACATTTACTCTGAAAGGGTCTGACACATTTATGCAGCATTTCTGAAAGCTGGTGTAGGTAGTCTGTATACTGCAGACATCCATGTGTGTGAACATCATGGCCATTGCCATTCTAATGGCCAATCCTCTTTCCAAATCTGGTGGGGAAGCCACCATGGAAGTTAAAGGACATGTTCTAGCTTCCATAGTCCACCACCACCACTGCTCCAACCAGTACTAAGGGCACTGTGAAATGCTGTGAGTGCAGATGCAGATGAAGTGTTTCTGCTGAAACCACCTATAGTACGTTACTCCATTTACACTCATGGAGTAGTACAACCTCAGTGCATGCTGTGGATCATGTCTGTGACAATCCCCAGAGAGGATGGTCACATGGATGTAGATGTAGACAGTCAGCTCATATAACTGTTGAGAGGGACATAGACCTGTCTTTCAGACCACAGAACAGTGCTGCATTTTCAGTTCGAGCTGTGTCCAAGTACACACATACAATTGTGTACATCTCCATCCATGTGACCATCCTCTCTGGGGATTGTCATAGAAGTGATCCAGGTTCCCCATATTGGAGACACCACCCCCTTCTCAATCAGTCTTCATGGCTCACCCAGTCAGCAGACCAAAAGTCACTGACATCTGTTACTGTGGTTCGCCCCACACTTACATATGATGACAACCATGCTCTGTCCTCAGTACTTGTGTACCAGGGCAGGCTGTGCCTGATTCACATTGTGGCCTGTCCATGCATGCTGTAGCATAGCTTGGTTATAGTACTGCATACATCATTGTAACTTAAGTTATGTATAGTCTTGTCCATAGTTATGGAGTTAGCCAATGCCATGGTGAACTGCATCCATCTTGCATGGTCATTCCCTGCAGCCAACTCCTCCGCACACTACTCCACAAGCATCTCCTCTACCACATACCCTGGGTCTTTATCTTCCTGAATATTAATACCTGCTTTATTTATTTATTTAGCAAAATGTTGGGTAATATTGCACAGACACACACACACACACACACACACACACACACACACACACACACACACACACACACACACACACACACACACACACACACAGACACACACAGACACACACACACACACATACACACACACTAAAATATTTTGCTTTTTGTTTCTGGATTATACTAATGCATACAGCTGGAGACATCAAGATAGTGAAAGTGGATCTTCATCAGTCAAAATACATGTACAGTGATGTCTCTGGTGTGACAGAGCTATGTTCTATGTGGTCTTCACCATGGTCTCTGGGTTTCTTATTGTTGTCATTAGCCATTGCGCTAGGACATATCTGGCACTGTTAATAAGACATCCTGGGGGGGGGATCCCTCCCCTGAGAAAAGCAGTTATATAAGTCAAATGTGCGTGTGAGATGTAGGAATCATGATACTACCTGTCTACCTGGGTAGTATACTGACAAATTTTATGTCATACTTTGAGTACTGCAGACCACTTGGCAACTTATAGAATGGAATAGAATGGAATCTATTACGGTTGATGTGCCTTTTTGCCTGATACCCAGCTGGGACCTTGCTGGCAATGTGGGTCCAATCAATGGCTCCCTGTTCCTCAGGGAAATTAGTTATTTCATAAAATGCCTGCATGATCTTGCTTCTCTCCACTGTTTTGCATGGGAACCACATATGCTGCTACATATGCTGTAGTATGGCATTGAGAAACTGTTGTAGTATCCTTGAGACAAATGCTTGGGACATACATTTCATGTCCCATATTGGTCACTGGAAGGTCCCCCATTGCCAGTATTCTCAAAGCTACACATAGCTTGGTGTCCACAGGGGTGGGCACTCCACTCATCCCATGAGCATGGATATGAGGACAACATATCTCTATAAGCTCCTGTATGCAGAGCCAGATCATGGTCAAATGGGGACCTAGGCAAGGGTAACTGACCAGCACCCTCACTCTGCAGCCATTCCATTGTCCCATTACTTGACTGTCTCTCTCCAGTTACCATAAAATACTTTTCAAACTTGTCAGCATGCATACTATTTTCTTCTTTTCTTTTACAACGATTATAGACATTTAGATTTAATTTAAAGCTTTAGCACTAACACTGATGATCATTTTCTAAACAAAATGGTACCACATGGAAAACAGACTTAGAATAAGCAACAGTAAATTTCTCTTCCATTGAAGATCACATTTATTGAAAATATATCTGGATGGTGATGGATTAAGTGTACTCGGGCCCCAGGTTGTTTTCAAACCATGGGTCCCCTGCAGACATTTTTAGGACCTTGCATAAATGCATGTATTCTTTGATTCACATTCCTGATTGTTTTACATTACATTTCTTGTGTAATACGTCAGCACTTCAGAGTTCCTTTAAGCAGTGAAACAAAATGGTTGAACCAGTAATGACAAAAGTATCCATTTCATAACATTTCAACCATAAAAGACCACTCAAACTGGTGTCATTATAATCTAGAAATATCTGTACTCAGCAATTGCAGCTACTTTATCAGCTGGGAACACATCACATAATACCCTTTTGTTAACTAAATAGGCCCAGTGGACAAACAGTCCCCTTTCAGAGATGACTTGGAAACAATGTCTGGCTCAGTTACTTGTTCAAGGTCACTTGTTCAAGGTCACAAAGTAGGCAAATGAAAATGAAGGGAGTCAAACCCTGTATCACAGGAACTCCAGCTCACAGCCTTTAGCCTCTGTGTGAACTGCAAGACCAATCATGATAAAAATGGCCACAGTAAAGTATTTCCATTTGCTTTACAGAAATGCACAGTAGTCTTGTAAAGACAGACTAATGACTTTTTAACTATCAGCTCAGCAGGGTCAGATATTTTTATCTAAAGATATCCACCCAACAATTATTGCTACATTGCTACATTGCTGATGGCATCCTTCTCAGATGTGTATAAAAAATAATAATGCCAAAATCACATATCTCAAATTTAACTCAAACACACAATAACAAAAGTATACCAACTTAATTCACAGGCATGTAAACTAGTCCTGCAAATCTAGATTAAAGATAATTTAATATGACCAGATGATAACAGCATACGGTACTTTCATCTGCAGAGAGACCCCCCCCCACCAGCACTTATAGCAACTTTGTTGACTGTGTGCACACATTATTGTTATGAATAACTAAATTACAAGGACTTTATTGGTAGCTTTGGATGAACAACATGAAACTGTATAACGATCCCTAACATCAAACCATAAGATAGCACAGTTAAGCAGAAGACAATTTATGAGAGCATAGGAAGTATTAACTACCTGATAAAACATGCTAAACAAATATGCACAGTTAAAAGCCATCTGAATTCCAGCCTAGCCAAGGTATGAGCACAGCTTTTTGTGTTATCTGATTCCCCAAGGCTCTTAATTTTTCCTTTATACTACTGTATAAGGAGTTACAATTCTGTGAGACAGTATCAGTATCTTAGCTGCCCCTTCTGGCCTAGCTGTGACTGATTCAATAGCCATTTTGATACAGAAAGCCTATAAGTTTATTTTTGGCACTTAATCTGTTATCAATGATAGTCAACAAAACTGTGCTGCATTTATTGATTTTCTTTTTTTTTTCACTAAATATTTTTATTATTTCAAATAAGATGTCTTAAACATTACATGAAATAAAGATAAATAACATATTTACAATTCTAAAACATTACTAACTTCAAACCATTATATAACTATTTACATTGGTGTCTATGCAAATAACATTGAAATTCTATATTATATAGAGTTAGAAACATAAGATGATATATCTTCTTCGATATTTTCAAGTATTTCCAGTACTTTCATCCAAGAGTAATAGTAAGAAGTAGATCTTTTAGTTCTGTTCTTCACTGTTAATATTTCCATGTGAGCAACTGATGTTGTTAAAGTCTCAAATTCCTTGAACGTGAAGCCTCATTTTCCAGTGTATAGTTATGATTTTACGTGAAATTGCCAATAGTGACCATAGGATTTTAGTGTCTTTTTTGGTACACAGTTTGGAATAGGAGAGTTGAATAAAATTAAAGACTTTGTTAATTGAAAATTATCATTATAAACAGTCTGAAAAAAATAATTAATGGATTTCCAGTACATATTGAGACATATACATTCATAAAAACATGCTGCCAATCTGCTTTTATCTTGATATGGCATCTCCAACATTGATCTTCAATAGAATACATTTTGGCTAACCTATGTGGTGTATAGAAACTTCTGTGTAGATATCTCCAGGTGAATAATTGCCAGTATTTTGATAATGTAGAAAATTTGGAAGATTTTAGAATATTACTTTTTTCTTCTTCAACTGGAGGATGGTTGTTTATTAAAGTATAATAATCTCAGTATGATTTTTCATGATAGTTTTTTGTTTTTTTAACAATTTTATAGATATTAGACAAATAACCTGTACCCTGATAAGGCTGTTTTGTGATAAGAATAAGGTATTCAATGAGTTTTGGAGCTTCATGTCTAACTGAAGGTTGCATTTGTTCTATTTTATTTATAAGAAAAATGCCTTAGATTTTGTAAAAACAGCCAATTGTCTTTATTTATATTATAATTATAAATTATCTGTTCCTTTGTTAGAATTTTCCCTTTCTCTATAAGTTGATGCCAAAAGAGTAATGTTTCTTCTTTAAGTATATTTATTTTAGATATTTGGAATGTATCTAGAATATTTGGTGTAAAAGCTATAGGAAAATAAGAAAAATCCAAGAATTAATATTTGGTATTTTGTTTATATATGTTCTGAACACTGAAAGTGTAGAACTTACATAGTTTGATGGCAATTTATTAATATTATTCCTTTTCCTAAAAATAATCTTTTAACATCCATATAAGGGGTGATGGTATTACTGTTAAGTTGTCTTGTATGTGATTATAATTGATTTCTATGTAAATCTGCTCATGGGCTTGTTTCCATATAGGTGTGTATGAATTATTTAACCATAGTGTTATGTTTTTAATAACAGATGAGGTAATATATAAATCAATATCCGTAAATTAATTCCACCATCTTCCCAATCTGGCAAATGTTTATTTAAGGCTATACGGGGTTTATTTGGAAACCATAGAAAATTTAAAATTAGTTTATTGTATCTTTGAATAATATATTTGGGAGGTGGCAATGAAAAATTTTGTATTAAGTATAATATTTTGGGAAATATGATTATTTTAATAAGATATAATCTGTCTGCTGTTGAAAAGATATATTTATTCCAGTAACCAATTGTTTGTTCTATTTTGTCTAGTATTTTATTATAGTTAAATATTAGAGAATCTGTTAATTCATTGAGTAGATTTATTCCCAGATATAATAATTTACTTTCTGTTACTATATATTTGGAAAATCTTTTGTTTATATTATTTTTTTTACAATTACAGGGCATAATTTTAGTTTTGTTTTCATTAAATTTTAAGCCTGAAATATTTTGAAATTTATTCATGGAGTTAAATAGAGCATTCAAAGACTCATTTGCATCTGAGAGAGTTAATAGTATGTCATCAGCAAAGAGTTGGATTTTAAGGTTTAACATTTTATTAATACAAATGCCCTTTATGTTATTGTTTGATCTGATTTGATTTGCAAAGGGTTCTATGAGTAATGCAAATAACAATGGTGATAAAGGGCAACCTTGTTTAGTTCCCTTTTTTATTGTTATAGGGTCTGATCTATATGATCCCAGTTTAACATATGCAGTAGATTTTTCATATAGTATTTGGATAAGATTATTAAAATTAGAAGGAAAGTTATATTCTTTTAAAACTAGTGAAAGAAAGTTCCAATTAACTGAATCAAAAGCTTTATTAATATCTAATGAGATTACATTTAAATTTAGGACTTTATGTTTGCTATAATCTATTAATGTTAGTATTCTTTTAATATTATCTGAAGTATTTCTTCCTTTAATAAAACCTGTTTGATCTTTGTGAATTAAGAAAGGAAGAAAGTGTTTGATCCTATCTGTATATAGCCATAAACATCTTGTAGTCTATATTGAGTAATGATATTGGCCTATATGAGGAACACTGTTTCTCATCTTTATCTGGTTTGATAATTGGGGATATCAATGAATATTTCCAAGAGGGTGGTATATTCAAATCTTTATTGGCTATATCATATACTTTTAATAATAAAGATATGGCTTGATTGGGTATTAATTTATACATTTCTGGTAGCATATTGTCTGGGCCAGGTGCTTTATTTGTCTTGAGCTTTTTAATTTGTGATTTTAATTCTGTCATATTGATTGGTTTGTTTATAATGTCTATTTGTTCTTGTGTTAATTTAATATGAATATTGTTTTCTAAGTATTTTTATATCCTTAGTAGGTGTATCTTGAGTATTTATGGAATTATCAATGTTAAATTGGAGTCTGAATGCTTCTAAAATATCATTTAGTTCCGTAACTCTTTTGTTAGTATTGGGAATAAATATTTCTTTTATTTGCTTAGATTTAATTATTTTTTGTTCTATTAGTTAAGTATCTCAGGTGTGTTGAATTAGTAGAGTATGAGTTTATTTTTATCTTTTCTAAGTTAATCATAATCTTATGGTGTAGCAATTCTGTATACTTCTTATTGATTTGTGTAAGTTCTTGAACTTGAGTAGCATTACCCTTTTGTATTTCCAGTTTCAATTTATCTGCTTTGTTTTGTAAGTCTAGCATATCTTTATTCCATAACTTCCTTTTATTTATGTACCAGGATAATATCTTCCCATATGTAACTGCTTTTAATGAATCCCAGACATATATTTCTGAAATATCTTCTGTGTAATTTATTTCTAGAAAGTTTTTGATTGTTTCTTCATAAAATTCTTTGAAATCTCTCAATTTTGTGATATAGGAAGGTATCCTAGTAATGGGATTTGAATAAAATGGTGTAAGCTCTATCTCAAAGACTATGGCATTATGATCAGATAAAGGACAATTTATGATTTTGACTTTGTCAATTTTTGTTATTAGGTCATTGGCAACATATATTCTATCAATTCTAGAGTTAGTTTTATATCTATGAGAATAAAATGTGAAGATTAGTGAGTCTGGTTCTGCAAATTCATTTATATCTTTTAAATACAATGTATCTATAAATTTTGATAGTGCTTTAGAGATGGGTTGTTTTCTTCTTTTGGATTTAGAATCTGTATCTTTTTCATTCATTATACAGTTGAAGTCTCCTGCCAATATCAGGCTACCCTTAGTTAAATGAATTATCTCTTCAAAATGCTGTTTAACTGTTTTTAATCCTAGTCCTGGGATCCAATATAGATTTACTAACGTATAGATTCTCTTATTTAACTCTATTGAAACTAGACAAAACATACCTGATGTATCTTGATGAGTAGTAATTATTTTAGGTGTTATAGTTGAGTTGCAGTAGTATAGCTACTCCTCTTTTTTGTTTTGTATTGAGAGTTTATTAGTACTGTGTAATTATTAATATTTAAGTTGTTTATATCTCTATCTAATAAGTGTGTCTCTTGTAAAAGACTATTTGTGGTTTATGTAAGTTTATGTACTTGAATAAGCTTCTCCTTTTATTACTATTATTTAGACCATTAACATTTATGGATAAACATTTCATTTCCTAGTTTTGAGTTTGTTTTATGTGTAAGTTTATGTAAATATTGTTTATTCTTAGTTCCATCTTGGATACAGAATTCAAAAGTTTTTCTTGTATGATTTTTGCATGTTTCTGAGTGACACCAAAGTGATAGAATAAAAAAAACAAAGAACTTCCAAACTTGTAATTCTTAACCTTAAAACCATTCCCTATTGCTATGAGGTAATATACCTCTTCGTTTGGTTAGTGAATCTAACCAAACAAACTTTCTACCCTCACAAATAATATTTGGATCAGTTTCTCTTATCCTCTTAGTTTTAAATAAAGATAATTGAATAATATATTAAGATAATCTAATCAGCTAAAATATATACATATATTCTTTACTCATCTTATTGTAATTCAATAATACTTACTTCTAAGCAGGTTTCAAAAGGTACAAATATTTAGATTAAGGTAGTATCATTTCAAAATAATTTAGGGTATTAATAAACATCATGTTAAAATCTATAACTGTATATTTCATACATCTGTTGAAAACTATTTACTGACATTACTGTATAATACAGTACCATTGTTGTGCAATTGTTTTAGACTACTCAAGTCCGAAACCAGTGTTTAAATTAATATTTGCAAAGTCATATTGGAATAAAAACATGAATAGTTCTGAAACCACATCATATTTCATGTTTAACATAAACTGAAATGCGATACAATGTATAAGTATATTAATATTTCTTTAGTAGACATTAAATATGTTCCTCTGATTGCATTTTTCAGCTTTTCAATGACAATTCCCATGGCTGGAGACAACAAGATCACAATTTAGACAGCTCCCTTATCCAAGAGACCACTCATAATGTTGTTACCTGATTGAGTGTCTTGTTGCCAACACTTCCATCAACCCTCAGAGGGACCCTGCACAATGAAAACTGACACAGTACAGAGGTAAAACTGCAGCGCACTTGACCACACCCTCAAAGCAAACATCTATGTATATCACACATCAACTCCCACAGCTTAGACTGACACCCAACCAGTGAGTCTATCTGCTGACAACAAGTGCTGGAGATAGAATCCTGACCTACTCAACACCAGTAATTCAATCCTATGACTGAACAAAAGTATACTGGAGAACACATCAAAACAATGGAAGCTGCCAAGATTCAAACCACCATGTACGAAAATATTACAGGCCAAAATTCCCAACCCATTTTGCAGCAAAGAGACAAAACGTATTCAAACCATGGGGTAACACCTTTACCACGTCAAAAGGTGTCCAAGAAGCTTGTTTTTCCTCCAACATCGGAGGACAGCCACAATGATCCATGCACTGCAAGAGTACCATTTTATCCTGGCAATTGCTTCACGACTGTATATAGAAACATTTAATCCAAATCATTAACTGGCACCACAACAATATTTCTCAGAAAAGCTGTTTTACAGCCAATGACCAGACAGAACGCATCATTGAGAGGATACATTTATCAAATGTCAAGTGCCCCAGCCATAATACAAGTGTCTCCTCAAATCAATCCCCAACGAATCTACTGCCCACCAAACTTGCAGACCAATACTGGCATCCTTTCATGCAGTCACATTGAAACACAAAAATACAGGTCCGCTGATCAGGAACAACCAAGCTCTCAACTGCCAGACAACACACCCGTCTGCAGAAAGGTCCAAGAATCATAGTTGCATTGTCAAGCATCCTTGTCCACACTAACAGTAACATGATATACCCGCATACACTAGTATTGTGTCATTCTTGATAATGTAAAAGCCAGACAATATTATAAGAAGGGTGAAGCCACAGCCAGGCAACATAACAAGAAGAGCACAGCCGCAGTCACCATTCAGATGAGCAAACGGGAACAGCATGAGCCATCTAAGGATGGATAGCCCATTGAGTACCTGCCACAATGCATGCCCATAATGCATGGCAACCCAGTAACAAATTAGGGTGTGGGCTAAGCCTCTCCCCCTTCCACTCAAATCAGATCCAACACAATATGTGTGTAGAACACAGATGCTTCGACAAAGCCCAAAGCCACATGGGATATAAACATTGTATAATTGACACACCGGGTCAAATCCACTGTTGTTATGTTACTCATTATAGTTGCCTATACAATCATTGCTTCCACTTTCTCCATCTAGTATACCATAACGCCATCTAAATGTTTGATTTGCCAAATGCACATCCAACCTTCTTGTATTGATTTTCTTGAGATTGATTTTCTCTGTGTGCGCATTTTGTTTTAGTTAACAAAACTGTGCTGAATGTATTGAGTTGCTTGAGATTGCTTTTCTCTGTGTCTGCATTTTGTTTTAGTTAACAAAACTGTGTTGCAATTTATTGAGTTGCTTGAGGTTGCTTTTCTCCATGTCTGACTTGTTTTTCCTAGTGTTGGTCTGTTCTTAAATCTGGTGGCTTTGGAAATGCCTGCCCCTGCTGTTAATTTTATTTTGGACACTCCTCACAGTCCATTTAATTTGCTTACTGTACTGAGTACAGGGTAATCATTTGGGTATGACTACCCCGTTGCTTCTTTGATTTTGGACACTACTCCCAGTCCCATCGCATCAGCTCATTCTACTGTGTACAGACAGAGCATTTGGGAAGGCCAACCACCTTAGTTTCTTAATCTAGAATTATATTCTGTTACTTCCCTGTCCATAACAAAAAAAAAAAAAATTACACTTTTTCATTTATTTAGTTTATTCTTCCCCCTTAGTCTTAAGCATTGAAGTGGTTTTATTCTGCTGCATTTATTACTGCTTGTTAGTAGCCTGATTAAATTGTCTGTTATTCTAATCCTCTTGATTTTAACACTTGGGCTTCAGGCCAGTTATTTTACATTTAAGAAGGCTTTTATGGTTTACACTGTTATGGACAATCCCTTATCAAAACCCTCTCTCCCCGAGTCCTTCCAAGTTTCAGAACACTATATCTAGACAATTCCCATCAGTTTCTCCTGCTAGCTTGGTCGACATGGGCATACTGAGACAGTGTAGCAACTGCCTCATGTTCACTGACAACACTCTTCTCCTAGCACATAATTCTTCTACTTGCAAGTAATGCATCTATATCAGTAAAATGGAATCCATGCTCTCTCATGCCTCAGTCAGTACCCCTGACAAAGAGGAGATTGCCAGCACAAACACCACACCACCAACATCACATAGTCAAGCACAGCACACCCCCACATATACAGAGATCCTCAATAAAAACTTACCTAAACTCCAAATCCCATTCACAGACATTCCGCACACAACACCAAACACATCAGGGACAGCAGACAACACACCAGTGTAAGGCACAACATTAAACAAAACATACTAGTTATTGGCGACTCAGCTGTGAGACACACTGATGTCCCCTCACCAGGCTTGGCAGGGAAAAGATCATGGTCAGTTGTCTGTCAAGTGTCGGAATCTGACAAATCATGCACACACTTAAGTCTCTCCACAACAGGTATGAGTATGACTGTGTCATTATTCTTATCGGTGTGAATGACGTGAGACATACCTCCATGGACTATATGAAGAGAGACATAATTAAGCTGTCAGAGTATGTGTCCCAGGCAGGTGTGATCCTAGCTTTAAGCAGCATTTTACCTTCACCAAGAGTTATACCACAATACTAACAAAAAATAATTGACTTCAGCAAATGGCTTAGTTTCTGATGTCATTCCAAGGGGATCCTTATCTGTCTGCCTGGGATGACATGGTTGACAGGCCTTGATGCTTTGCCAGAGATGGCCTCCACTTGTTACCTCTGGGATTCAGGATTCTGGCCAATGGTCTTGCCTCCCTCATTGTGGCTTTTTTAGGCAATATCCCACAGACAAATCTTCCAACATAAAATATCTCTCAAAAAGCAAATTGAAGATCATGCTGTTGAACGCTAGGAGCCTTAACCTGAAAATGCACTCACTGGAGGCTCTCCTAGCATTTATTCCACACATTTTGACCCCAAAATGAGGTTGGGTAGACTAAGGGGTGGTGGAGTTTCTATTTTAATTAAGGACAAGCACACCTCCAGACTGGTTTGCCAGCATGATGCACCATAACTTCTCTAGGTGGAATTGACAATTGACAAGACACCCATCCAAGCTATAGGCAGTTACAAACCCCTCTCCATGACTCAGGACACCCACTCCTCCTACCTGGACTTACTTGAGTCCAACAAGGTACCCCCCTAACACCCTGATCCTTGGTGCCTTCAACTACCCCACCATAAACTGGGTGAACTATTCCTTCTCTAATGCACTCACCCAACAATTCCTTGACTTCATCAATTCTAATGCACTAGACCAGCTTGTCTCATCCCCTACAAGGAGAGATAGCATTCTAGACTTGGTTCGCACCAACATGGGTGACCACTGCACCACCCCTATAGTAAGTTCTTCCCTGGTGAGATCAGATCATCGGTCTGTCTCATTCCAAGTGTCTATCCCATCCAACCCCCCCCCCAGCTGTAACCAGGCAAAAAAACTTCTCAAAAACTGACTACAACTTACTAAGGGACAGTATCAGTAGCTTCACCCCCCTCAGAGGATGCAGACAAATATGCTGAACAGTATGCAAATGCAGTATACAAGCACCTGTACAACTGCATTGACCCAGCCATACCCTACAGAACTAAAACCTGCTCCTCAAGGAAACACAGACCTCTGTGGTGGACATCCTCTATCAACAGGCTTTACAACAAAAGGAAGAAACTGTTGTCCAAGGGTAAAAAGGCACACATTCCTAATTGGAAAAACTCCCTCCTTAACCTCAACAAGCAAATTAGATCACTAATGAAAACATCCAATGCCAATTATGAATCAAAACTAGCCTCCGAAACAAAGGCTAACCACAAAGCCCTTTTTCAGTTACGTTAGAAACATCCATGACAAAGCCCAAGTTTGTTCTGAATTAGTTCTTAATAGTACCACTTACACTGATCCTGTTAACTTAGCCAACCTGCTAGCAGACAGGTTCAGCACAAAATTCACCCCCTGTCCCCCCAAAGGCCCATTTGACATCCCCGATACTTACCCTGCGTAGGTCAAGTGTTAAAGCCCTATCCAAGGCAAAGAATACCTGATAGTATCCCAGACTGTATTCTGCAATATCTCCAGTAAGAAGGAGCCTTACCATTGAGCACCCTATTCAGCCATAGCCTAAGTATAGGCTTCATTCCAGCAGAGTGGGGAACTGCCATTGTCATCCTTTTGCACAAAGGTGGTACAACTACTGACCCTGGAAACTATTGCCCCATTAGCTTGAGAAGTCTGATCTGTAAGACCATGGAGCGTATTATTATGGACCTTATAAACAAGGACATAGGCAATCACCAAGCACTTGACCCCACCCAGTTATGATTTGTCAATGGTAGATCTTGCCTGTTGAACCTGGTTGACTTTTTTGAGACTGTCACCAAGGTGCTGGATGAGGGAAAGTCAATACATACAGCTTACCCTGACTTGGCCAAAGCCTTTGACACAATCCCCCACTCGGGCATCATCAAAAAGCTAACAGAACTTGGCATAAATCCCTATCTCATCATGTTGGTGGCCCACAAGGTCAAAATAGGTGCCACTGCATCCGACAGCAGACCTGCCACTAGTGGTGTCCCCCAGGCATCTGTCCTGGGACCCCTATTGTTTGGCATCTACTTCTCAGAGGTCCAGGCAAAGACAAAAGGCCTGTGGTTGACCAAGTTTACGGATGACTGTAAGTTGGGTGCTGTCACTGACTCTCAAAATGATGTTAACTTACTTCAAGAGGGTCTCACAGCAACAAATGACTAGTTCCAAAGTCATGGCCTTAAGTTAAATGCAAAAAAATATATTGTCATACCATTCAGCAAAAACACGGCCACTAAGCACACAATGGCAACCCCCTAAGCACACAACCTGTAGTGAGAGACCGGGGCACACAAGTTGACAAAAATCTCACATTTGACCATCATGTAGTGACAGTGGTCAGAAAAGCCTTTTACTTGGTTCATCTCATAAGTAAAGAGATTTCATACAGAAAAAAGTAGGTTACTACCTCCTTGTACTCATCCCTCATAAGGCCAATAATTGAGTACAATGCTCCGTTTGGTATGTACCTCTCCAAACACCTGCACCAACTGGAAAGGCCACAGAAATACCTCACAAAGAGAATCCATGGCCTCCAACACCTGTCCTTTGTGGACAGGCTCAAATCACTATCACTCTACTCTGTATCATACAGATTGCTCAGAGGTGATCTGTGTCTTGCCTACAAGGCAATCTCAGACCCTGCCCCACTAGAGATGCTCCATATCTGTAAGTCTAACTCCTTGCGTAGTACCTGATTGAAAGGCTTAAATCTAATATGTGACATTGACAAAACCTGCTGGACAGACAGGTTTGTCTCCCAAAGGCTACCCCGTCTCTGGAATAGACTCCCCATACATGTCAAACAAAGTACATCGCTAACCCTCTTCAAGCGCAACCTTGATGAGTGGATAGCAATCACAAATTTGTCCCAGGGCTTCCACCTGTGTCCCTCATTGACAGGGGTGACAGGTGCTGATTGAGGTCTCTCTTTTGGGGATAAACTCTTGGCTAGGCTTGTAAGGGCCCCAGAGCCATTAGCCTAGTAATCTCCTATGATCCTATGAATAATTCCATATTAAAGAGTTGTATTACTAATGCAGAGGTTGGTACTGGCAAACAACTTTGCATTCCAGTACTTGCTCTACAAATGCAGTGCCTACTGCCCTTGAAGAATAAACTGCCTGTTACATTAAAAAATGGTGTGCTGGTGATTTTGACACAACATTTTCTGAAGTAGATCAGCTGTGCAATAGGGAATGACTGTCAAACAATGATATCAGGTTTATAGTTACTAGGGATGCAATTCTGGAGACCATTATAGCGTCTACCCCTAATTCTTTATTTCTCTAAAGCAGTGGTTAAGTGGTTTGTTCCATTTCACACAGCAGGTAAATGAAGGTGGAAATATTCAAACCATGCACCCTTGGCACATGAAGCAGCTTATTAACAAGTCAGAGCTTTAGTCCTCTGCACTAACTGCCAGCATAACAGTTTTTTAACTAAATGCAAAACTCCTTTGCAATCCTACCTTGTAGAGAAGACTGTATCACAGTAATATGCAACAATGACTACCTAACAGATGCTATAGATCAGATTCTTCTGATCATCACTCCAAATAATGCAGACTATATAATGTATCAAATGTCAACCCCTTTACAGTTGATGGAGGCTGTAAATTAAGGTACTACCAAAATATATTACTAAAATTCAACATGTTTAGACTATATTACACAATTCAATTCTATTAATTAATGAATGAATTAATTATTTAGTGCAATGAATAAAACAAAACAATTACAGACAATATAAATGCTGTAGCAGATTTTGTTCAAAAACCTATAACTCATAAAAAAATCAGAAATATTACTAAACATAACATACTCTTTTTCTGGGGGGAGGGTTACATGCTTGCAGGCAACCTACATCTCATTTTGACCACCCTGTCTTCTCTGTCATCAAGATTGGCTGTTCCATCTGACATCACTCAGTACATGTGTGACCTAAATAACTAATAATGCTGTATTGTTGTAACAAACACCCCTATAGTCAAAAGAGCAAGACTGTGGTCAAATGGGGCTCTGCATAAGGAAATTAATCAGGCCCCTGCCAGCTATATTAATATCCTTTTACTTGGCACTATCTCTCCGCAATTACTATAAACCACTCCTCTCAACTGTCCAGATTTTCAGAGTATCCAGATTTTTGTCACATATTTTTGGTCTGCTCCTCATTAAATGTGAGGTTTTCTGGCAAATCAGTGAGAACTGAAGTCATAAAATAATGACTGACATTTGAATTTCAGTTTTCATATCCTTCAGATAATGCACGATAATACAAAGCCTGTTATTCTAGCAACTTTCTAAGTTTCTAAAACTAGTAATTAAAATTGGTCCCTATTTTTGGGCTGTTCTCTACCCCCATTATTTTTGGCTATGTCTAGATTAAGAGATTCAGAGATATGCCATAAATACTGTTCAAATCTGCCAGTATACACACTATTTTCTACTTTACTTTTACAGTCATCACACAGATTTGGATTTTGTTTATTGCTTTTATTTCAGATTTTATGGAAAAACACTGATGGCCATTTTCTACATGAAGCAAAACAAAACACTTTCACAGTGAAAACAAACTTCTGAGAAACAGTGAACTTCTCTTCCCTTGAAACTCACATTTAGTGAGAATGGATCTGGCAACCCATTAATACAAGATACATACTGGGATTCATACTCAAATTGCATATAGTTAAGTACTAATTGGATTCTATGTGAAGGTGCAGGAATTGAAAACACAAATGTATAATGCATTTGCTAACAGTCTGGGGCAGTCTACAGGATACAGGTGTCCCTTTTCCTGGAGCAATCCAGGATTACTGTCTAGTGAAGTAATTTGTCAGATTCACATAGAAAACAAATGAAGGCTGTGGGAATCTTACCATATACTACATGAAGCAGCTCTTTAACTGCTCATAGACTTACTCATCTGCACTAAATGTTAGGCAAACTGTTGTAGCCCAAACAAGGTGCAGTTCACACCCATGTGTCTGCATAAAACAAACTAAATCAAAAAATGTATTCATATTTAAAATAGTAACATTAAACTCATAGACTTCATGCTGTTGAATTTATTTGCAGCTAAATAATCAATACACTGTTAACATTAATGATCACATCCAAAGAACATGACTCATACGATGAATGCTCCAAGGTTAAGTTTTATATATATATATATATATATATATATATATATATATATATATATATATATATATATATATATATATATATATATATATATATATATATAAAATCAGACAAGTATTGCAAAATGAGAGACAGATAAGAGCAAACTACTCTAAATCAGTTAACAAGTTGAGAAAAGAACAAGTCTTTGAGGCCTGACAGCTGGTGTGTGGATTAAGGCACTTGTCTCCAGTACATAAGGTACAGGGTTTAAGAATATGAGCAAGTCACTCAACCCCATAAATGGGAAAGTTTACATATAAATATCCCCACACACACACACACACACACACCATTCCATTGTTGCAACACAAAAAAGTAATCTCCTGTTCTGAGTTGATAATTGTTAAGTCCTTTACCCTCCTGATTCAGATTGTTCCATAATTGCAAATTTGATGAAAAGCAAGAATTTTGTTTCTTTTCTAAATTAGCAAACAACTTTTCTTTTTTTAATTATTTTTTGAATGGCTAGGCCTCCAGCCAGAACCAGGCCCTAGGCTTCTGCCTAGGTCACTTTGTGCTAGATCCAGCCTGGCCTGTGTGGTAACTCTGTCCACAGACTGCCATGCCATTATTTCTATGTCATGGAGAGGAGGAATATGTTAGCTATAGATGGGTAACTCAATGGCACTGTGGTTGACAGGGCATACCTCTATGTCTACCGGCCGCAAAGACAGCCTTGTGCATATATGTATATGTAAAAATAGTGGCTACCCCTAACATGTTTTCATAGCTGCTGTCTTGGAAGACCAGGATTTTACTGTGAATAGATACTGTGGCTATTGCAATCACATTGCCATAGTGTTTAATCCTCATTTGCATTTGCCATTACCCTCAATTTAATAATGTCACTCATTTCCATCTCATTATATGCTCATTTGCATAGTATGTTAGCATGATTATGCTGAATGTGTCTCTGAATCACTGTTGCTCCACAAGTGTCCACTCATCTCACTATTTTGCTTACTGCAGTGAGCTGCTTGTTTCTGAATCTCGGGGAATGCATCATGCAGTTTTGTACTGGACTGCACAGGACAAACAATTACCAGCAATGTTTATAGACTTACTTTTTTTCCCAACCCTGTTTATGAGAAAAAAGAAAAAAAAATCTTGCAGTCTCACCTGACTGCCCACATTGCCATAGACACACTTTACTGTTCCTCCTCTCAGGCTACTGCAGTCTGATTATAGTTACTACAACAGAATAGATATTCAGTACATATATTATTGGATAACTATTGTTTTAGAATGAGTGATACAAAAATTATAATATAAACAAATCTACAATAGAAAACATTAATACAGTTAACCACATTGCTCTACCCAGAGCACAGCAGTCCTAACTTTTTACTGGTTTTGTACTGATATTGTTATTAAATTACTAAAAGCATTTGACAGCTGGTAGGCTGATCCTGACTTTTTATAGAGTACAGCTTGTTTTGACTAGGGCAACTGCAGAACCTGGAAGTCTGGCCATTCAAGGTCCTGCTATTGCCGCATTCATCCCATATTCCTTTTAGACTGCTTGCTTACTTTTTTTGGAAGGATTGTGCTATTGAGAGAATTGTGCTATTTTATTGCTATGCTATAATTTTGTTTTAATGGGGAAAAGAGCTAGTGCAAATTATATGATTTTCTTTATTGCTTTCTTTGTAAATTAACAAAAGTCAGTAGACCAGTATGTATTAAACAACTCTCATTTGTAGCTAACTGAAAAGTAAACAACAGAACTTATTATTTATATTTATTTATTTTTGGTTGGCTGATTGGTCTAGTAAGGAAAGTTCCAAAAACAAGTTCATGTGCAATGCTATGTAATCAACTGGCAGAGAAAATCTATTGATGAATTCAACCTGACAAAAAATAAATAAATAAATAAATGTAAACATTTTTGAGGGGGCAAGTCCCGTGATCTCCCCATTTGGGGGAAAAGACCTCTTAACCTCTTATATATACCAACTCCACAGTTGTATAATCACAAAGAAGAAGTAAATCTGTACAATAAATGAATTACTGCTGACACACATACATAGAATCCCCACTGGTACTCACTGTAGAAAACAGTGATTCAGAAATTTAGCTTTGATGAGCTGAACTTGACCAGACAGACTTTAATTTAGTGCACACTTGATGAGATGTAGGTAAGCCAATAATTATATATAATATTAACAGTGGCAAATAAAAGAAAGAAAGAGAATAAAATTTAAAAATGCAGGTAATTTAATACAATTTTTCTCAACATCAAAACAGTTTTTCACCCCCTAGAAAGAAAAGAATAAAAACAAACAATGTGACTTGGCTTTCCAAAAATAGTAGAATTCTAATGCAGGTCAGACGCAAAACTTGGAAAGAATGGCGAATACATAAAACTCCATGAAATCTTCAGTATTATAGAGATCTCCACAACCAGGCAAAAAAAAAAAAGAATAAATGTAAACAACAATATTCAAAATGACAGCACAGACGATCATAAAAAATTCTGGTCATCTATTAAAGAAATATTGCATCCCGGCCAAAAAATTCAATCCCCATCTGTCTCCAAACAATACATGACTTAAAACTGCTATACAATTCAAATCTTATTTTATAGACAATATAGCCCCCATTACTGAAGACTTCCACACCTCCATTCCCACCACTGTCCAACAGCCACAATCCAGTGCCTCCACATTCATCTTAAAACCTGTCCTTAGAGTTTATATAAAACAACTATCAAGCAAACTCAAACTATGTTCCACCTCTGCTGATAACCTAACAAGTGACTACCTTGAATTGGCAGTTAATAGTATTGCCTATCCCGTTTCCATCCTTATAAATAAGTCCATTCAAGAATCCATTATCCCTTCCCTCTGGAAAAAATATCTCACATATTCCCTCTCCACAAGCAATCTTATCCTCCTCATGTCCAAAATATTACAGAAATGTACTCAAAAGCAACTGCTATAATATCTTTTTCAGGAAAAAACTTCTAGCCCCCTTGGAAGATGGTTTCCATCTATATAACAGTGCCAAACTAGTATCCTTCTTATTCCTATACCCATGCAAGGTCATTGAAACAGTTTGTCACAGCAAACTCCTACTTCAGATGTCATCACTAGGATTATCACTATTCACCCCACCCCAATGGTTCAGAATCCCCTTGAGTCATATATATATCATTCAATGAAAGGGCACTCTATACTCCCCTATCTACCAGTTACCACAAGCATTCCAAAGGTCTTCATCTTGACCCCCTTTTCCTTAATATTCTCACCATTAGAGTCCATACATCCAATCAATAGGCCTCACTAATACAGCATGCCGATGACTTCAAACTCATTTGTTCATCTGACAAACTAGCACTAAACAAATCACTAAAGAAGCTTTCACAGCTACTGAAAAAATATTTCCGTAACTCACAGCTCATGTTCAGCTCCAAAAATATAAACTTTTCTTCCCCAAATCACTCTCTCGTGAAAAACCTACCTGGAAAATACTCTTTCTAAGCAACACTTACAACAATATGCTGGGAATGATAGTGGATGAAAAACTTAAAACTGACCTGCATAAGAAGACCCCACCAAAAACTGGCCATGCTCTACAGAGCCAAAAACTTCTTCAGTACCACAACTAGACAGACATTAGCTTCTACCCACCTCCTTCCTTCTTTCACTTCTCTATAGTGGTCCCATCCTCACAAACCTCCAGGCTTCACTAAAAACTTGAAGAATGTTACAATAAAGTTGTTAAAATTTACAGCAAATGCCCCTTATAGATCCCATCATTGAACAACACTAAAAAGTCTCAAATGGTTAAAGCTATCCCACCATTAAACATACATACAACTACTTCACTTACAAAATCATACATTACCCTGCCACCCGTCCTGCACTAAATACATCTAGTCAGCTATGTCCTTAATTAACCACTGTGATCCAAAAACCAAAACATCTTACTGTACATAAACTGTCTGCCAGATACAGGTTATACTCCTACCCTGTCACTAAATCATTGAAATCTATACCCATATTTAATAGGTCAGCTCCTTCCCTCCCACCATTCAAATCCACTCTAAAGGACTTCCTGTGTAATACATGGCTCTGTTCCTGTTCTGCACCAAGTTAACTCAAGCACTGTTACAATAAAAATCACTTTCTCCTAACTACACTCTACTTACATTCTCACTCACACTTCCTTCTGCTCACCTCAGTCAGCCTTTCCCAGTACGCAAACGTCAAGTAAATAAAAATAAATGCATTAGTAATGAAATGAAATGCATTGCATGATACAAACAGTCGGAACATTTATTCATTTTAATCATTTGAAGTCTTTCCACAGCAAAAGTTACATACTCATATCCATTTCATTTGCTTGATATATTATTTATAGAAAAATTACAAGTTGTAGGTATTTGAAATATTTGTCATTTTGCAGGTAGTTATATGGCAAACAATTCTTTTCTACCAGTACTATGTGTTTTTTAATGCCATTCACACTTGTAAGCCCAGAAGTATGACGGAAGTAACTCTTTCTCTGACTTTTTCACTATTCAAAAAAGAAAGAAAAATGAGGTACATATTCAGGAAAATTAGTCATGTTATAGATAAAATACTATGAACAATGCTTTTACTCAGCATTCCTTATTATATTGAATTTAAAATGGGATTTACTATGATTAATCATGTGTTATTTAGTCAGCACATGGTTAATCTAAAGCAAAATGTTTAATTTTTTTTTGAGAAGTCATATTTTCAAACAGCAGCAGTCCCAAAATTGAAAAACACATTATTTTCTTAAGGGAGAAAGCCTGCCTGTACCCCTTATGGGGGCAATCCCTCACATCCTAAGTCTTTAACTATACCTACTCTACAGTCACTCAAACTTGGAGGAGGAGATAGAAAACAGAAATAAAATTTCCCTTCTCATTCAATCTTCTGCAACCCTGCAGTGTAGTAAATGCACATCGTGGGCAGCTTATTGACATAAGATGGAAATGAGCATATCATCACTTAGCTAATGATCATACAACACAGCAGCCACTCATTTATTGCGCCAGCCAAATCTACTGGATTAATTGCCACTAAAAGCCAGTCACCAAATGAAATGTCAGTCAACTGCCTATCCCTGAATATGCAGATATGGCAAAGGGCAGAATGTGGGAGAAGATATAATCAGAATGTCAAACACATGGAGTATTTAGTAAAACACTCATCCAGCACTAATGGCTTAAGGTATCTGTAAATTAATTGGTTGAACTGGTATTCCCCTGGAACCATTTAGCCAACACCAATGGTTGAAGGGGATCTGCAACATTCGGGCTCCAGGCCTTCATCACCCAGTCTGTCTGCTGGAGCTAAGGGTGGCTGATGAGTAGGGACAAATATGTCTGAGCTCATGCCCACACCACCTACTAGGCCACCCCCTTAAAATTTAGCCTTCCAAGTCTGCCCTTCCATCACAGCAGGGTGACATGTCATTTTTCCCCAAGCAAAGTTTGGTAAACGTTTAACAAGACCCCATCTCAGGCCATTAATAAACTGTTGCATATCTGGTCTTAACAGACAAATCCCATTCTTTCTCTACACTTCAAGGAACTTTACATGAATCCTGCATGTTGTAGCACCCAGCCTAACAGAGCTCTCACCCACTGTTAGATGAATCTATTCTGTTTGTGAGGATCCTAACATTCTCAATTGCTTGCTGTTTTTAGCTCCCTGTCAGGTCTGTCTCCGTGGTAAATATCCAACCAAATTAACTTGATTCCTTGCCACCCCACCCACAATATACCAAAACAGTGTCAATTAAAGGACAGAAATGGGCTGTTTATAACTGTATGAATAACATCTGGTTCGGGTTAATTTCTCAATATGCAAACCAACAAGCAAACCAGCATTCTGAGACTTACAGGATCAAGAAACATGTCACAATTCACTCCATAAGTGAAAAAATCCTTTGTTTGCATTCCATTGTAATAAAACATAGACGTTTCATCACTTCACTTCAAATAGGAAAACATACACAATTCCAATGAACCAAATCCAAGCTGGTTTTGGTAGAACACCCACCTTCCTTAGTGTTTTGCTGGTTTGCTATCATGGTTCCAGGCACCTGAGTGAAATAGGGATTGATATGTGGTCGTGCTTTGGTAATTTCTCAGCATGCCCCTTCAGGACTTTCAGCAGATGTTTCTACTTCATCCTTTCCAGCCAACATATCCATGCATCCTCCTCCATTATCTCAGCTTTTTCCTCTGTGTTATGTCAACCTCTTGACCTGCTTGATAAATCTATAAATGACCAAGTGTTCATACGTCCAACAGCCACTTCTTTTTATCTGTAAAAGAGAACATCCATTAGAACCTCTGTAGATTGACATACCTTCTACATATCTGCAATCTGCATCTGCCTACATCCTGTTCTTCTTCCTTTGATGCCCTTATGAAATGTCCTTATAATGCTGCCCCAATTCTGAATTAGTGTGATGTCATCTTTCAACTGTCTAACCTGAGCATTTTTAATGCCTCTTTCAGCATTGCACTAAATTTCTAATTAAATAGAGCCTCCTGGTTTGGCTGCATGGTCCTAAATTTCCCAGTCCAATCTATTACACCCTGTTTAGTATTCAGTGGTGCTTTGAGCTGCTGCCATGCCTCTTTTCCTTATTGGTTTGTTTCATTTTTCCAAAAGTGGATCCTAATACCATGTGCAGTCATCCTACTATCACTGGGCCCCCACATACAGAGAGATCTGTCACACTTACTGTACTACATTATATCTATGATGTATGATGGGCCCCGCAAAAGGCCAAAGGATATGCTACTATAATATTCTTAAAGTGTTATTCTTAAAGTGTATTAGTTCTGGTTTAAGCACTTGGGCTTCAGGCCAGTTATTTTACATTAAGAAGGTTCGTGGTCTGCACTCTTGTGGGAGAAGAGGCTGGACTCTGCCCTTCTGAGCTGGGAATTTCTGGTTAAAGGTTTATAGTGCCTGAATATTTGAACTGTATCTTACTGAAATTGGTACACCTTGTTTACTGTAGCATAGACTAGATCCAGGCCTGCTGAATCTAGCTTTGTTTATATGCTTGTTGTTTGTTTGCTTGTTATTTCCCTGGAATGCTAATTCCACCTAATATGTGTCTTCTCAGGGCTTCTGTGGATCACTAGTGATATCTGCATTGCTTACTGTACTTATTTTCTTGTTTCACTTGAAAGAAAGTTACTGTTTGTCGTTTTTGCATTTAAGTTACCTGTAACACATTGCACTTAAGTTACCTGGCACTTGCTCACTAAAGCAATTATATAAGTCAGCACTAAAAATTAAAAGCACTACACCCTCACTCCCCACTGGCCCTTGTTTTCAATTATAAAGGAATTCCCAATATTATTCTAGCATGTCCAAAGGTCAGTTGTCAATCTCCTCTCCGGTCCAGCTGGTGAATCAGGGAATCTTGAGGCAATGTTACAACTGCCTCATGTACACAGACAACCCTCTCCTCCTCCCAACAAATTCCAACAGATGTGAGAGATGCAACCATATAGCCAAACTGGAGGCTAAGCTCTCTCAACTCAGTACTGGCATAACCAGTCAGGAGGAGAAGGAAACCACACTCACTACAATTCCAGCCTCACATAGACCTACCACGACAGCAAACCAAACACATAATCACACAAAACATACTCGGAGGCTCTAAATAAAGATCTGCCTAAGCAGCAGAGACCTCCAAAGCAGACACCCAAGCAACTGCTACCCCAAAACAAAACACGTGCAACACATATCTCACAAAGCCAGTGTGCCGAACAGTCACAGCCCTTAAGACTAAACAACACACCTGATACACTTGTAATAGGTGACTCTATCATCAGGCACACTGATGTCCCGCTCACCAGGCTGAACAAGGAGAGGGTCACGGTGAGCAGCCTGTCGGGCGCTAGGATCTGCCACATAACACAAGCACTCAGGTCACTCCAAGGCAAGTACAAATATGACTCAGTCATTGTCCATGCTGGTGTGAATGACCTGAGACGTACCTCCCTGGACTACATGAAAAGAGACATAGAGGAGCTCTCTGAGCATGTAGCCCAGGCTGGTATGACCCTGACCTTGAGTAGCATCTTACCCTCACCAAGAATGATGCCACAATATGAAGACAAGATAATCAATTTCAACAATTGGCTTAAGTACTGGTGTCATTCAAAGGGGATCCAATGCCTGTCAGCTTGGGATGATATGCTCGACAGGCCACAATGCTTCGCTAGGGATGGCTTGCACCTGTCACCCCTGGGCTTTTGGATATTGGCAAAGGCTCTTGCTACCCCCATAGTGCCTTTTTTAGGCAAGGCTCAAAAGACAAACCCACCTCCATAGGTATCACAAGGGATAAGAAACTAAGAATAATGCTACTCAACGCCAGAAGTCTAAACCTCAAGATGCACGACTTCGAAACTCTCCTTAGCATGGAGAACATCGATATCTGTGCAGTAACAGAAACCTGGTTTAGGGCTCCCAAGAGCACCCCAGCACTACCAGGTTATACCTCATACCATGCTTTCGGCCCCAAAACTTGGACCGAACCACAAAAGGAGGGGAGTATCGATATTCATCAAAGATACCCACACCTCCAGGTTGGTGGCAAAGCACGAAGCATCAGAGACTATCCATGTGCAACTAACAGTGGGTAAAACTGCCTTCCAGTTTATAGCCTGCTACAGACCACCCTCCCAAACCCAGGAACCCCACTCGGCCTTCCTGAGAACACTGGAAAATATGAAGGTCTCTCCAAACACCATTATATTGGGCGACTTCAACTACCCAAACATAGACTGGGAGCATTACTCTAGCTCCAACACCCTAGCCCAAAGGTTCCTAGAATTTATAAACTCAGATGCTATGGAACAACTTGTTACCACTCCCACAAGAGGGGAAAACATACTGGACCTGATCATCACCAACATAGGGACTCTATGCTCCAGACCAGAAGTGTATCCCTCACTGGTAAGATCAGACCATAAACTAATCTCACTGGATATTCACATCCCGACCCCACCCCCTGCCCAGAAAACCACAGTGAAAAACTTCTTTAAAGCAAATTTCACACTCCTCAAAACTGAGGTGGGATCCTTCAAAGCCCCCGGGCCTGTGGAAAATACGGCCCAGACCGCAGAATCCTTTATAAACGCATTCTATGAACACCTTCAGGAATGGATGGATCATGCGATCCCAAATAAAACCAAGACCCAATCCTCCAAAGGCAGACGTCCTGTCTGGTGGACCCCAGCCATAAACAAACTATACAATAGAAGGAGGAAGCTACTAAATGATAGAGCAAAATCACAAAAAGGGAAGGCATCACTGATCAGTATTAGCAAAAAACTACGGGCACTCATAAAATTGTCTAAGGCCAGCTTCGAGAGAAAAATTGCACAGGGCACTAAGGATAATCACAAGGCTTTCTTTAGTTATGTTAGGAACCTGGGTGGTAATTCCCAGATATGCTCAGAATTAGTCCAAAATGACAAAAATACACCGAACCCACAGACATTGCCAACATCCTAGCTGACAGGTTCAGCGCAAACTTCTCCCCCCCCCACCAAAAGGGCAAATATCTAACCCAGCAGAGTGCTGCCCCCATGACATCTCAGATGCTCAGGTAAGAGCCGCCCTCTCCAAAGCAAAAAACACAGCATCAATGGGACCAGACGGTGTCCCGGGCTGCATCCTACATGAACTCCAAGAAGAGCTAAACCCAAACATAAAACTACTGTTCAATCTCATCCTTACTACAGGATATGTGCCCAAAGAGTGGCGTACAGCAACAGTGGTCCCTCTCCATAAAGGTGGTGCCTCAACGGATCCTGGAAACTATCGCCCCATAAGCCTGACTAGCTTGGTCTGCAAAGCTATGGAAAGGATCATCATGGATCTCATAAATAAAGATATTGGGGACCTACAGACACTGGATCCTACCCAGCTCGGCTTTGTTAAGGGCAGATCCTGCCTCTTAAACCTGGTTGATTTCTTTGAAACAGTCACCAAGGCCATTGACGAGGGGAAGGTGGTCCACACAGCCTACCTGGACCTCGCAAAAGCCTTTGATACAATACCCCACTCGGGCATTATAGATAAGCTCACCAGCTTAAATATAAACCCCTATGTCACTAGATGGATTGCAAACTGGCTCAAGGACAGAACCCACATGGTTAGAATTGCTGGAGCCATGTCAGACTCCAAACCAGTTACAAGTGGTGTCCCACAAGGCTCAGTCCTGGGACCTCTCTTGTTCGGTATATATTTCTCGGAGGTACAGGCCAACATGGAAGGACTGTGGCTGACCAAGTTCGCAGATGACTGCAAACTGGGCCATAATCGACTCTCCAGCCGACACAAGCATCCTCCAAAAGGACCTCATAGAAACAGACAACTGGTGCCAGAGCCATGGCCTCAAGCTAAATGCCAAAAAGTGTATAGTCATCCCTTTTGGCAAAACAAAGTGCCCACAAATTACCACATAGGTGGTAATCCATTAAGTACAGAAGAAGTAATTAGGGACCTGGGGACCCAAGTTGATAGCAATCTGTCATTTGACAACCACGTGGCCAAAGTGGTTAGAAAAACATTTTATATAGCCCACCTAATCATGAAGGGATTCACATCTAGATCAGGGGAGGTCATCGTGCCTCTTTACTCATCCCTCATCAGGCCCATAATTGAGTACAATGCCCCTTTTGGGATGTACCTTACCAGACACCTGCAGCAACTGGAAAGACCCCAAAAGTACCTCACCAAGAGGATCAAAGGGCTCAAACAGATGCCATATGCTGCCCGGTTAAAGAAACTCCAGCTCTACTCAGTGGCATACCGCCTGTTCAGAGGCGATCTGTGCCTGACATATAAAGCCATGTCCAACCTGGAATTAATGGACATGCTGCACCTCAGAAAATCCAAATCCCATTGAGATATGTGCTCGAGAGACTTGAACCTCAGCACTGAAATAAATAGGACATGCTGGAGGGACAGATTCATAACCCAGAGGCTCCCTTCACTCTGGAATAAAATCCCAGTCCAGGTTAGGCAGAGTCCCTCATTGACTCTCTTCAAGAGGAATCTTGATGAGTGGATGGGAGATCGTAGGTTTACCCCGGGTATCACTTCTGTTTCACTGTTAGACAGAGGCACAGTATACTAACCTCGAAAAAGGGCATAGCAAAATAAATTTAAAATGGGTGGTGAAAGCCAAACACATTCTGGCTAGGCTTATAAATACCCTAGGGCAGATAGCCTAGTATGAACCTATGAACCTAATAATATAGCTCACATGCTGAGCTGCATACCCCTTTCACCCCCTCCCACAGTTGCAAAAAATTGTTCATACCACATCAGCAAGTACACATTAACATGTTCCATTCTTGCCAAATCCCGCCACATCACTCTACTGCAAATGCTTGTTCTGTGTCTTGCCAACCATGTGTCCACTGGTATTGACTAATGACTGCTGTGTGTACCCCTTGTACTTCCTCTTGATACCCCTCCCCTCTGTTGGACTAAAATGAAGCTTAGCAGTTCTGCTACTGGCATGGGCCACATCACTTCCCTGCCCTTGATAGTCATGTTCCTAATAAATTGTAATGCACTCTCTGTACCATGCCATTGTTCTTGGGTGCGCACTTTCACCCTCTGTAATGCCATATATTTATTTACAGCTTGGCCCCACTGCTGGTCAAGACTCCTGCATGGTCTTGATTCTGCAATTACTGCCAGTCACCAATCTGCCTCACTGAAAATGGAAGAGTGAATCAACCAGGGCATTACCCACACCTTATATATGCCAAGTTCTGAAAGGTGTGTCATCTTGTATGCAGTTTAATACTACCCCCTCCTCAGCAGTTGCCCTATGTTGCCAGCCATCCAAGTGATTATTTAGCAGACTGACGAGTTTATCCTAAATACAATGTGCTTGTCTTGCAGTTCACTCACCTGCATGTGCACTATCACTACTAATGGGAAGTATTCTAACTCTTTGATGGATATCAGCACTCTGCAGACCATTTCCTATTCAAGTACCCCAACCCTAAAACCAACATCTCCTGCTACACGCATAAACAGCTGGCACTTTCAATTAAGATATCATATGTTGTCATGCATCTGCATAACTCCCTCAGGTTAGACACCTTTATGCTACTCTTTCAGTATGTTATATATACCCAGGAGGTGGCACTAGATGAATTACTTTCAGTACCCCTGGTGTCCACCTACTACATGGTACTAGGAGACTCCCAGACCTATGACTTTCCAAACACTGATTCTCAATGTACAGCCTTATGTAGTGCATACTTTGGACCAGGGTATGACATGCCCATTAACTCTGGTTAATATTTCAAATTTTCCTGCTCAAATCCTGATGCTGGGCACCATTAGTATGCTAAATCTCAGTCTTCATGGGTGTATACAAGTTCTTGCATCACCCTACTTTCTGATTTACCTCTGACATCCTTTACTCATCTCTTATTTTCATTTTCAGTTTATTTATTTTCATTTTAATTACTCATTTCCTTTTAGTTATGTTTAGATTTCTTTACCCATTACTTTTACAGCCTCTGTTTTATTTACGTACAGTTCCCAATGCCTGCATTTTTTCATGGTTAATACCTGGAAATGAGCTTTACTCCCTAGTTATCCACTCATGACGCTCATTTCATTAAACTCAGAGCTAGAGCTTGTTACTCTGGTTGTCCTTCTTTGCACTTGCTAGAAATGTAGCAAGTAGGTTGCTAGATGTAAATACCACACATTCAGTGCTGAGCGCTTCAGCTCTGATCGCAAACACAGTCAGTATCCAGTAATGCATATGCCACACATGGGGCACTGAATAAATTCATATCCAATTGCTAATGCTGTACTGGCATTCAGAACAGAATACTGGTATTGCCGACTGCACTCCGTTGCACCTTGTGTCTGGGGTGGATGACTCCTTCACCCCAACCTAGCTATGCCTCTGGTTGAACTGAACCTTCTGATTAAATAAACAAATACATTATTCATTACATATACAACGTCAGTATTAATCTGCGATCATTGACACTTTTTTTGGTAATGTATTCATTATTAACTCATTAACTTACTGTCCTGCTGATGCTGATCCACTGCTTGTATCATTTTGCGTTTTTTTTTTTGGGGGGGGGGCTGTTTTATCGCTGAGCTTTTCTGAAAACTGCAGCTGTGAAACTTTCCTGTTAACTGTTCTTCTGCCATGTAAACAATCTTCCCTGAAATTTTGTGAAAAAGGTGTGGTCACAGATCCTTCCATTTTAAAACTTAAATACTTATAAACAACTCATGTGACAAAACTAAGCCCTGTGTGCTCTGTGATCATACACATTCAAAATGACTTAATGAAGAATGGTTAACCCCCCACAGTTTACTATTCTGCCATTTATTTATTTCTTACTGTCTTTCTTTATTTGTTCATTCATTTTTACAACTGGCATGCAGTGACCCCAAACAGTAATCTCCTGTCTGAGCCTGGGTTTAGCCTAGGAGCGATCCATTGCTTTCACCAGAGTCATTCACTAAATGAGCAAGTAAGTCTGTGCATGGCAAACAGTCCTCATTTAGCTGGAGTAAATGGCTTAAACATATACCATTCCTAAACTTTAAATTATGATCTAAGTTACACCACAATATGACCTTACTGTGTTGTCTACTAAATCTGTATGGGTATAATACGTATGAAAACAGAATTGCAGCAGATAGTAAAGACAACCACAAGGCCTTCTACAGTTATGTAAAGAACCTCCATGACAATACTCAGATTTGCTGTGAGCTACTGCACAATGGTACCTCCTATACTGAGCCAACAGATATTGCCAATATACTGGC
The DNA here is from genome assembly GCF_019279795.1 of Protopterus annectens. Lineage (NCBI taxonomy): Eukaryota > Metazoa > Chordata > Ceratodontiformes > Protopteridae > Protopterus > Protopterus annectens. Next base: position 1,554,493,930 of record NC_056739.1, on the reverse strand, counting down.
CGACAGATTCAGCGCCAACTTTACCCCCCCCAAAGGACCAATCATAATACCAGTAGATTGCCAGACACCCAGTATTACTGCTGCACAGGTTAAAACAGCACTGTCCAAGGCCAATAATACAGCTTCTATGTGACCTGACAATATCCCTGGCTGTGTTCTACATGAACTATAGAGTGAACTGCTACCTCACCTGTGTGCCCTGTTCAATCACAGCCTCACCTAAGGCTTTGTACCTACCAAATGGCACACTGCTATAGTCATTCCTCTCCACAAAGGAGGAGTGACTACAGAACTTGGGAACTATCACCCCCCCATTAGCCTGACAAGTCTTATATGCAAAGCTATGGAATGCATCATCATGGACCTAATAAACAAGGATATAGGGAATCTCCAAACTCTGGATCCCACACAGTTTTGTTTTGTGAAGGGTAGGTCATGCCTGCTCAACTTGGTTGACTTCTTTTAGTCAGTCACCAGAGCTGTGGATGAAGGCAAGGTGGTTCATGCAGCCTACCTTGATCTGGCAAAGGCCTGTGATACCATTCCCCACTCAAGAATCATAGAAAAACTCGCTAAGCTAGGTATCAACTCCTATATCATTAGGTGGGTTGCAAACTGGCTCACAGATAGAACCCACAGTGTGAAAGTAGCTGACATCAAATCAGACTGACTGCCAACCAGTTACGAGTGGAGTCCCACAGGGATCAGTCCTGGGTCCTCTCCTGTTTGGTATCTACTTCTCAGAAGTCCAATCCAACATGAAGGGACCCTGGCAGACAAAGTTTGCAATTGATTGTAAGTTGGGAGCTATTATTAATTCCCCAAGTGATGTTGACATCCTACAGAAAGGCCTCACTGAGACCAACGACTGGTGTCAGAACCATGGCCTTAAGCTCAATGCCAAAAAATGTGTCGTCATCCCCTTTGGGAAAAACCCAGTTCCCATGAACTATCACATCGATGGTAGTCCACTGAACACAGAAAGCATTATAAGAGATCTGGGATCACAGGTTTTCAGCAACCTCTCCTTTGACCACCACACTGCCACTGTGGTTAGAAGGTCCTTCTATTTGGCACATCTCATTACTAAGGGTTTTGCATCCAGGAAGAAAGAGATCATTGTCTCCCTCTACTCTTTCCTCATTAGGCCAGTCATCGAGTACAATGCCCCATTCGGCATGTACCTCACTAGACACCTGCAACAACTGGAGAGGCCGCAAAAGTACCTCACAAAGACGATCCTAGGCATTAAACACTTGTCCTATATGGACAGACTGATAAAACTCCAACTATTCTCTGTCTCATGTCGTCTACTTAGAGACGACCTCTGCTTAACTTATAAAGCCATGTCTGACCCAGCTCTGTTAGAAATGCTACAGCTAAAGAAATCCCAGTTCCTCCACACCACCTGCACCAGAGACCTTAACCTCATTATCACAATCAACAGAATGTGCTGGAGGGACAGGTTCATAACCCAGAGACGTCCCATGCTATGGAATAGACTTTCCATACATGTCAAACAGAGCACCTCACTGGCCCTCTTCAAGAGAAATCTTGATGAGTGGATGGGAAATAGAAAATTCACCCCGGGGATCACTCCAGTGGCTCTACTCAACAGAGGCACCTGAAGCTAAGGTCGGGTGGTACAATGCCAGGGTAATCCTATGGGCTAGGCTTGTAAAGACTCCAGGGCCATTAGCCTAATACACACTTATGAACCTATGAACCTACATTTCTTTATATTCCCCAGTAAAAAGCATCTGACTTAATTATTAATTTTTTCACTTATTTTATTTCCTTTACCAAAACCTGGCATCACTGTGTAATTAATCAGCAACCTTCTGGCACAGAACTCTACTGGGCCTCATCAGTGTGTTTGTGATGGTGAAACCATCAAGCTCTACTGAAAAACATTCAAAGACCAGCTTTTCCATGCCTCCCTATATGCCCTTCCTAGCATACATCTGGTTGCTGTTCTCAACCCCTCTTCAGTTCTTCTGACAAGAATTAATCCAGATGTCCAAGAAATAAAGACAACTATTATCTCTAATATAATAAAACCTTTTTTTTCTCCAAACAATTATCTTGACTTATGCTCCCAACAAGTAAAGAAAACAAATAAGGGCAAGACAGCTTTTTGGGCAACAAGCATTTCTGGATTCCTTAAGCTACATCTGTAGGTTGTCAGCTTATATTTATTTATTTATATAACCAGCTGATGACAAGTTAGTGAAGTGGTCATCAGAATATTTTCAGCCATGACCCTTATTCCATGAAGAGTGCCACCAATATCTGAACAGTAATACTATCTATACAGACAAACAATTCTACAAAGCATACAGAAGTGATTTGAATGTGTCAGCAGCACACTTTAACAAGACACGATTGATGGGGAGCTTTTACAATGCAATAAGATAATCAATACATCTCATCTCACATGATATCACAGCTGTAACGGTTAACTAAATGCTTTTTTTTCTCATCAACTGAATACTAGGATGAGTTAAAAGAAGCCTGTAGGTTATAATTATAAACTTGCTTTACATCAGGCTTCCCTTCTTTTTCTTTTCTTGTTTTTTTTATAGTTTTCTACCAGTTTGCCTACCATTATATGAAGCTTGTTACATGAGTTTACACATCCAGTGCTTTTACTTTACACCTTACCTAATACTTAATTCTTCTTTTCTTTTCTTTTTTTGTATATTTACATAAATAATATTGCATATTTGTAGTCTCTCTCTGTCTCTGTCCAGTTTTATTCTGATACCTAAACTTAATACAATCCTTATCTTCAAACTAAACTCATCCCTTTGCATCCTAGCATAAACACATAAATGCAAATGCAATTTTCTAAACCAAAACTATGAAATGCAGTTCAATGACCTACTGTATGTTTGTTTATTTATTTATTTGTCTATGTTTACCAGGAAAGTCCGACTTGGTAATACCCATTTTCAGTGGGGACCTGGGAAGAAAAGCTCTATTTGCTTACATTGCATTATACTAAGTTCCAGTTAAAGACAGAGTAGTTACATTTCTGTTTTCATTTATACACAAACAGTAGTTACATTTATACATTCTAACATTTTACAGAGATGGAAGTTATTAAAGAGAAAATCCATGTGCAACTTAGTGGATTGTACAGGCAGCAGTTATGTATAATGACTGTTTTGTTATTTCAGTGAGAGGTTGTGTGTATTCTGTTTAAGGAGAGTATTTGGTGAGTATCTTATTGTGAACACAAAGTGTCAACATTGAGATGAGCATGTGCAGGACCAGGATTGGTTAAGATGTTTAAACAGTGGTTTAAAACTATTGAGTTTGTTGGAGAGCTTTATTTGTGTGGGGATACTATTCCAGAGTTAGCAATGTACTGGGAGTAGATTGAGTCTCCTGCAACATTATTTGACTTATTTGTAAGTAATAAGAATTTGTTACTATAGCAAATGTCCCTTGATGGACAGTAGGTCAGCAATAAGTTATGTAGAGCAGGGCATTTTTCTGGATGATGGATGAGTTTGTGCACTGCAGTTAGTTGTAAATATGTTAAATAGTTGTGTAGTCCAAGCAAGTTTAATTACTTTAAGCTATGACAATGGTGGGTCCTATGAGGGAGATAGGTGGCATGTTTTGCTACTTTATTGTAGCAGGACACAAGTTTCTTTCTTTGAATATTGTTTACGTTTGTTTGGATAGGAGCGGCATTTAAGAGTGTTGGCAATAAGAAGGCGGTTGCTAGAGTTTTCTTGCAGTATCTGTAAGGAATCCATTGATCCTATAAAACGAGCTTAGTTTTTATGGTGTGTGGTATATGGTGGTCATATTTGAGATTGTCTTCTATTATAATGCCTAGAAGTTTACTGTGAGTAATAGTTTCAATGACTGTATTATTTGCTGACATTATGGTAAAAATTGTTTTTGATTTTGGCAACGTTTTGAGATAAAAAGCATTAACTTATGTCAACTTTACTTGTAAATATGTAAATATTGGAACCAATTCTGTAAATGCAATTTGTAGCACTGAGAAAGTACCATTTTATGCTTGCTTCTACTTGATTATCTTTCTTATTTTTATGTTCGGGAATGGTCAATCCCATCCAAATGCCAAATTTGCAGATTAATACGTTTGCTAATATATAACCCAAATATATGAATATATGCAAGTTATGTTATCTCAGTGGGTTTTAGTAAGTATTTCATGCAACGATTAAGTCTAAGGGCAGTTGCCTTATCTTGGTAAATGATCACTGTGTGTTTAAATCCCTTGGGAAATGTATGTGGCGAGACAGACAACTTTTATTTATTATTTTTTTAAGCAGCTCATACCATGCTGACTTTTTAGCTGCTCCCTGATTTCTCCTTGAATTAATAGTCTTCCTGTTTAAAACCTTTACTGCTTCAGTTCCTGACCTGTAGCAATGACTTTGAGGGCAGATACCATTAGCTGAACAGCCTAGTAACAAATCTATTTTCATTTCCTACAAAACACTGCAGTAATTAAACTAAGAAAATAGTTGAAATACATCAGATAAATTAAAAACTCTCATACAACATGAAATATTTCAGCTTTCTCTGAAGCAAAGTCTATGCAACAAATAATTTTTTGTTCCTAAAATATTTCCGTAATTAGACCAAGAAGATAGCTAGAATTTAGAAGCTAAATTAAAAAAATGCTCATCCCTGAAATACTCTGACCTTCTGTTATTATCTTCCCACTCCCATTACCCAGCCACTTAGCCACAAGGCGGTTGTAAAAAGCTATTACTAGTCATCTAGCCACTGTGCTAGAATAGACTGTCTCCTGATCTATCAATAAGGTTATTTTATAAATTAAAGTGGATATGCAATCTTTATAAACACATTGGGCCATTTTAAAATCACAGACAGTTGAAAATCATACCCTTCATGCCAGGATGGGGAGGCTTCCATCTGAGCTATACTTGTTGTTTGGTCTTGAACAATGACAATTTCCATAGAAGTTTCCTACAGACTTTGAGAATATCCACACAATAATTAGTCACACATCTCCATGCAACAATGCACATGCATTCATTGATCATATCCATCTACCTATATGTCTCAGTGATTTTTTTTTCTTAATTAAGACCCCATTTACGTTCATGTAGCAAACAACCTTGTATACTTAAAACTACTAATTAATCATTCTTTTTTTCTAATAATTATTCAAACATGCTTTACTTTGCAGTTTACTAAGCACTCAGGTTCCACATCTTAATATTTCCCAGTATTTCAACTGTTTCCAAACTCTTCAAATATGCAATGATCCATGCTCTTTGCTGTTTCATTATTGTTCATTTCACCACTGTTCCTCCCTACCTGCTATGTTTTTCTTCTCTTTTTCTCTCTGTCTCATCTGTTATTCCTGGCTCTGCATCTGAAAAGGGCTTGCCCTGTCTAACTACCCCACTTGTATCTGTGCTCCTACACTACCTAGCTGCCCCTTGTACCCCCCCCATTTCTGTCTCTTCCCTCTGTCTGTCCTACCTTTCTGTCCACTCTTTTCCACTTGCAGAGCCTGCTATTTTTTCACCATGGCAATTCTGCTGGGCATGCTGATACTTTGACCCACTTTTAGATCCAGAAAAACCTCAACTACTGGAATTTAGCAACCTTCCTGTCTTGTCTTTCCAAGACTGGCTGCTCTGGGCTATGATAAACAATAGGTTTCCTTTAGAACTGCCTGTCTGCTAATTTCTAAACATGTAGAAAGCATACTGTATATGATTAATGCAAATAATTATTTGTACATATTTGGCTGAATTTAAGGAACTGCTGTATATTTCTTAATTTTGTTACCTTGTTTTTGAAGATGGTGAAGACTGCAGCTATAGATTAAAATATTTAAAAGAATTTATCAAAGCTATTTTTGTTATCAAAGTACATAGCAAGAACATATCAGCTGATAATGGACAATGTTAGTTATATTAGTTTCATAGAGACCATTTTACAGAGTTCAGTTTTGTCAAATGTCACATGGAATGAAACGCAAGTTAGACAAATGTTATTTCTAATTATAAGCAGAAGTGAGTGGGTGCCTTTAGGGTTAGCATCATATGGATTATGGTAAGACTGAATGTTTAGAGTTAAGTTTATGATTAAAGTTAGGGTTATGGAGAACATGGGGTGATGTAGCTTGCTTGGGATGTATTTTGAAATGCTTATAATTACATTTTTCTTGTGTTATATATTTTCACTGAACATGCTTTTTCAATCGTCCTCAGTGCTGGTGTATTTTTATTTCTGAATATTAACTGAAATTGCATTCATTGATGACTTATACCCTTGCACAGATTTATTTTACTGTTATTTAGTAGCTAACTGGATTGGCTGAAAATGACCCTTTTTGAGCCATAATCTAATCGTAATAAAATAACTAATTATAAAAAAAACTAAATAAACAAGTAAACTGATCCATTAGAGGTACAAGGTGTGCAATGCATGTCTGCTGCTACTAAACAGTATGAATAAAGTAACAATATTATTATACAAATAAGCCATTATTGACATATAATTATTCAACATGATGTAACTTTGACTGGGTTCACGTCAACCCATCAAAGTGGCAACTTTCTGAATGAAAAAATGCCAGTACAGCTGATAGAAATTCAGTTGATCATATATATACCATCATTTTTTTTGATGCGAGATAATGGTACAGTGAGGATTAGGAAATTAGCCCTTTCCCCATTGTAGTGCAAACTTAGAGATTGCATATATAATTAGCAGGGGCTGTGGGGGGGGGGGGGTTCAAGGGAGCATGCCCTCCTGCAAAAAAAAAAATACATTTTCTTTTCCAGATCTTTGTGATTTGATATAAAATGTTTTTGAATA